>NC_143026.1:79785000-79887500 GCF_057628025.1 Oncorhynchus mykiss
CTGATAATCTCCCTCGATCTGGGGCTCCACGCAAGATCTCACCCCGTGGGGTCAAAATGATCACAAGAACGGTGAGCAAAATTCCCAGAACCACACGGGGGGACCTAGTGAATGACCTGCAGAGAGCTGGGACCAAAGTAACAAAGCCTACCATCAGTAAGTAACACACTACGACGCCAGGGACTCAAATCCTGCAGTGCCAGACGTGTCCCCCTGCTTAAGCCAGTACATGTCCAGGCCCGTCTGAAGTTTGCTAGAGAGCATTTGGATGATCCAGAAGAAGATTGGGAGAATGTCATATGGTCAGATGAAACCAAAATATAACTTTTTGGTAAAAACTCAACTCGTCGTGTTTGGAGGACAAATAATGCTGAGTTGCATCCAAAGAACACCATACCTACTATGAAGCATGGGGGTGGAAACATCATGCTTTGGGGCTGTTTTTCTGCAAAGGGACCAGGACGACAGATCCGTGTAAAGGAGAGCATGAATGGGGTCATGTATCATGAGATTTTGAGTGAAAACCTCCTTCCATCAGCAAGGAAATTGAAGATGAATTGTCGCTGGGTCTTTCAGCATGACAATGATCCCAAACACACTGCCCAGGCAATGAAGGAGTGGCTTCGTAAGAACCATTTCAAGGTCCTGGAGTGGCCTAGCCAGTCTCCAGATCTCAACCCCAAAGAAAATCTTTGGAGGGAGTGTTGCCCAGCAACAGCCCCAAAACATCACTTCTCTAGAGGAGATCTGCATGGAGGAATGGGCCAAAATACCAGCAACAGTGTGTGAAAAAACCTTGTGAAGACTGTCATTGCCAACAAAGGGTACATAACAAAGTATTGAGATAAACTTTTATTATTGACCAAATACTTATTTTCCACCTTAATTTTCTTCTCATTTTGTCTGTCACAGTTGAAGTGTACCTATGATGAAAATTACAGGCCTCTCTCATCTTTTTAAGTGGGAGAACTTGCACAATTGGTGGCTGACTAAATACTTTTTTGCCCCACTGTATATTGTCCTGAAATACGAAGTGTAATGTTTGGGGCTAATACAACACATTACTGAGTACCACTCCATATTTTCAAGCATAGTGGTGGCTGCGTCATGTTATGGGCCTTGAAAAATAGGGGTAGGGTTGTAGAGAATTGAAAGACCATGAATGTAATAAGAAACCTTAGGTGCTGGCTTAAGACCGATAGTAACCACTACAGAATGTCAGGTCAGAACAAGGATTAGGCGGATGTCCAGTTTAAGGGGAGTTTAATGGAAGATGTCCACACACATCACACACACACACATCTATCCACTCATGGTTCAGATAACTGAGAATCATATCCAGTGAGAACTGACATTAACTATGTGGTCTAGATGCACACACAATTAAACATCAGACATACAGGGATTAAGTCCACAGGAGAAAAAGTTCAGCAGGAGGGAAACTGGGGAAGTGCTCATCAGGATGGGGAAGCATGTTTTTGACCACACAGCGTGCTCGGGTCATAGACTAACTGAAACTGAAGTCCCGGGAATCAAGGCAACTGATGGGCTGAAGGAGATGTGGTGATAAATATTTGGCGTGACCTGGACCAATAAGACACTGACAAAAGTGGGGGTCCTCTGAATGGGAGACTAAGCTGCCCGACTACAACTAACCAGGATGGCTAGAATCAGCTGGCTGCTTTAACAGGTATGCTAAAGCAAACGAGAAAATCCTAGAGGGAAACCTGGTTCAGTCTGCTTTCCATCAGACACTGGAAGATGAATTCACCTTTTACCAGGACAATAATCTAAACACAAGGCCACATCTACACTGGAGTTGCTTACCAAGATGCCGACTTTCAGTTTTGACTTACATCTATGGCAAAACCTTGAAATGGTTGTCAAGCAATGATCAACAAACAACTAATTTGAGAGGTTGAAGAATTTAAAAAAATAAAAATGGGCAAATATTGCACAATCCAGGTTAGAGACTTACCCAGAATGACTCACAGCTTTAATCACTGCCAGAGGTGCTTCTACAAAGTATTGACTCGGGTGTGAATACTTATGTAAAAGAGATATTTCTAAATTTCATTTTCAATAAATTTGCAAACATTCCTAAAAATATGTTTTGACTTTGTCGTTATGGGGTATTAAGCAGTGCTTAATTTGAGCCGGATCCTGCTAGAACCAGATCCGGGACCTCTCTGAGTTGACTTTGTTCATTCAGACACCTTCTTTCTCGGATCCGGTACCTCTCGCGGCATTATTTATAAATTATTTCACTGTTTGCAAATACATAAATAAAATATATTTTTTACTTTTTACCCATTTTTCTCAATATCCAATTGGTAGTTAGTCTTGTCTCATCGCTGCAGGTCAGAACACGACCCTGCCAAGCCGCACTGCTTTTTGACACTGCTTGCCTAACCTGGAAGCCAGCCGCACGAATGTGTCAGAGGAAACGCCATACAACTGGCGACCGAAGTCAGTGTGCATGCGCCTGGCCCGCCACAAGGAGTCCGATGGGACAAGGACATCCCGGGCCGGCTAAACCTTACCCGGACAACTCTGGGCCAATTTTGCGTCGCCTCATGGGTCTCCCGGTCGCGGCCGGCTGCAACAGCCTGGGATCAAACCCGGGTCTATAGTGACGCCTCAAGCACTGCGATGCAGTGCCTTAGACCGCTGCGCCACTCGTGAGGCCCTGTTTGCTTTTTTAAAAAAAAATTATAGTGCGAACAGTGAAACAATTAATAAATAATGCCGCAAGAGGTACTGTTAAATGAAGTTTGCTCCTCGTTATTTCTCCTGCCCCATCATCATGTAAAAGTGTGGTGATCCTTCTGTGTAATCATCCTATCCTGCCACACTGATTTAAACTAGCAAAAGAGTGGGTGGAATGTACAGTTACATCCTCTGCCTCAGTTCTAAAAAAGTTTTTAAAAAACAAAGAGCCGTCAGAAAAAAGGTTTTTGAACATGCTCCAACCAAGGTGCATTTGGTGTCAGCCAGCCCTGTAGACAAGGACACCCAGGTTATGGTTACTCTACAGACAACTTTTTCATTTTGAGTGTTATCTTCCCAACCTCCTTGGGAGGCTAAACATCACAGCCACAGGCCCTCTCATAGCTTTGAGCAAGAAATTGACTGTCAGTGGTTAAGTGGACTTGATACGGGGATTGTCATTGTGGGAGGTTAATGTGAATATGTGCATCATATTGTCACATAGACAGGAAGCCTATATATTCTTGTGTTCTGCTGTAGCCTATATTGATTAATTTGATTTGAAGTTATCTTCCGATATTGTGATATTTGTTCTACTGCTACATGATGTCTGGTAAGCCCCACAGCTGACTGTGTGTGTGTATATGGCGGGCTTTCTGCAGTGATGTCTTGAAAATAATATGAATTCAAGTCTGGTAAGCCCCACAGCTTACTATGTGTATATGGTGGGTGTTCTGCAGTGATGTGTAAAAACGTTGCTGTACATTGATGTCTATAAAATGAGGCAATAAGAAATTCAGACTTGTGTAAGCCCTGCAGCTATACTCAAGTATGTGGGCAAAATGCTTTGAATTAATCAGCACCTTGGAGAGTGCTGTCTATTTCACCACCATAGATAGTAGGCTACTTGGCTGTTTATTCTGTCTGCTGTGCTGCTACGTTGTTTGACTTCTTTTTCTCAATGCGTTCTGGTATCTCAGAGCCCCCCATATACCCCCCCCCCACCCTCCATTTTCAGGTTGATCTCAGTTGATCATTCATTTTCTCTCTCATAGTTTGATGGGCCAATCCCTTGCCCTGGGTTCGGCAGTGACATGATCATGGAGGAGGTGCCTGTGAGGAATCATGGCGTTTCCATGGTGACTACAGACGTAGGGCTGGTCAGCATGGTGTGACAGGGCATCCTAGCTCTACAGCTGTTTCCCCCCCAACTCCATTGCAGGTTGGTTTAGAACGTCCATACTTACTGCATTTCTTTGTTCAATCGAACAATCAAGGTTGGTTTTCCACACTGTGCCTATTTGTGTTTGAAAGCCTAGCTTTTTACCACTGCTCCCTAGGGAAGAGTGACATTTGTTTCAGTCAGTTTTACCTGCCTTAACCTGAGTTGATCCTGTTTTGTTGTAACCCATTAAACCAAACTCTCAATCAAACTTCTCCAGGTGTAATCGTAATTACAGATGGGGTGACCAGTGTGCCTGACGTGGCTGTGTGTGAGACCCTTCTGAACCAGCTCAGGAGTGGAACCATCACCTGCTCCTTCATTCAAGTACTGAAACATGCCACAACATAGCCCAGTGGGTCAACCTGCTGTGTATATTCAGTGTACATTACAACATACGGACACACCATGAGAGCTGCTGTCTACTGTGGATTATTGTATATTCTCAACTGAGGCAGACAACGAGCATGGAATCCAATCTGAGTCCATGCTCTGTTTAACAAAGTGAAACTTGTGGATTCAGTTTGGATTTTAGGCCAGCAGACATCTGCCCTTCAGAGAATCCATCTACTAAATATTGTCTCTCTCATTCAGTAACACTATTTTTGTAATCAAAGTTGGTTCTGAATAAATCTTCACATATTGTAGATAATCTATAGTTGTGGTTGGTTTCATATTTTGCTTCCGTTCTCTGTGTATGTTGTCAGGTGGGCGGGGCCTATTCATACGACTTGTAGTTTTGGGTACATCCCTAACGTTGAGCTGATGAAGTTCATCTCCTTGGCTACCTTTGGCTCCTACCTATCTAGCTGTCCTGAGCCTGACCTGGCCAATCAGAACATGAACACCTACCACAAGGCCTTCCTCACATACTCTTTCCTCAAGACCAGCGAGTCCATGAACCCTGAGTACTACTGTGGTAAGAAAGAGTATGGTATTTTGTCAATTTTTCACTCTAGGATTGTTGTTCGCCATTACAGTTTTGCTCAATGTCCTGAGCTAATCCAGTGGTGCAAACAGGGCTGCCGCCAGGGATTTTGGGCCCCCATGAAAGATATCACTTTGGGCCCCCATGAATGATATCACTTTGGGCCCCCATGAAATATATCACTTTGGGCCCCCATGAAAGATATCATTTTGGGCCCCCATGAAAGATATCACTTTGGGCCCCCATGAAAGATATCACTTTGGGCCCCCATGAAAGATATCACTTTGGGCCCCCATGAAAGATATCACTTTGGGCCCCCATGAAAGATATCACTTTGGGCCTCCATGAAAGATATCACTTTGGGCCTCCATGAAAGATATCACTTTGGGCCCCCATGAAAGATAATACTTTGGGCCTCCATGAAAGATATCACTTTGGGCCCCCATGAAAGATATCACTTTGGGCCCCCATGAAAGATATCACTTTGGGCCTCCATGAAAGATATCACTTTGGGCCTCCATGAAAGATATCACTTTGGGCCCCCATGAAAGATAATACTTTGGGCCCCCATGAAAGATATCACTTTGGGCCCCCATGAAATATATCACTTTGGGCCCCCATGAAAGATATCACTTTGGGCCTCCATGAAAGATATCACTTTGGGCCCCCATGAAAGATATCACTTTGGGCCCCCATGAAAGATAATACTTTGGGCCTCCATGAAAGATATCACTTTGGGCCAACCACCACAGGCCACACCATCCCTGCGCAATTGCTGTAACCATACACCTCCAGATCCCAATCGACCCATTCAAAACTTTAAATAACTCTTACCTTTGCAGGCTTGCAACTCTCTTGTAGTCCAATATTTACTGTACGATATTTACTGACAGTGAGCTGTGAAAATATAACACTGTGCAGACATTCATGCAACACTCTGCAGTGGAATTTGCTATTTGATGCAAGACTGATACCCTCTATAAGAAATAAGCAATTACAATTCTTGAATGTAACATTCTCTTAAATTTAATGAATAACTTAAAATAAATATAACTTAAATATACATTAGCCTCTTCAATTCAAATAAATTAACATTATCATCTATAGAAAGATATAATAAACAAAATAATAAAATCAGCAGAAGATTTTTGAACTAAGTATACCTACCAACTAGAAAATAAGCAGCTGTAAAAATTGGAAACAAAATGAAAAGGCCTGATGGTGGCGCTAGAGGTAAGAAGGTCAAGTGGTCACCAAATCAATAGGTTTCTTCCACTTTGGGTCTTGATTGTGCAAAATGAATTTTATGGCAAACAAGCCATTACTTTGAGATATATCTTGTTCTCAGTCTGTTCTCATGGCAGCATATACAGTGTTCAGGTGTCTTACTTCATTTTGAAGTAGGTGTAAGATCTCTGGAATACTTCATGATCAGTGGTTGGCACACAGAAGGGACTTTATCCTCACTAATCTGCCCAACTTGCAGAACAGCAGAAATTCTTCTACAATCTTTGCATTGCTGTGGAACCTAGTGTCCAAGTCACTTATGATGTTGTCCATAGCAGTAAAAAACACTGTTTCGAAACACCGTTGCTGCACTGTCCTGAGCCATCTCCTCTTGAGAGGTCTCATCATGGAATCTCTTTCTCTGGCGGCTGTGTTCCTTGCTAAATTAAGGTGCAACATCCATTTGCGTAACAGTCAGTGTTTCCACAGACAGGAGAGACTCCCATCCTTCTCTAAGAGCCTGCATCTCTTCCTTTAAGGCTCTGATATTGGCTGCCTCTGTTTCAAGATTTTTCCTGACTGGAGAATCACATTCCTGTCCTCAATACATTGCAGTACCTGCAATTATGCCAACTGACATGTCATTCAACACAATGCTGCTCACCTCCTTCTTCAGTTGGGAGTAGGGCTGGTTCAGGGCAGTGGGGATGGGGAGACAGGGCTACTGAGCCTGAAGCTGCATCTTTTGGGCCTGGCACCGGGCAGGGACAACTGATTTTAGTATGAATGAATAGCTTCCTCAAAGTTTGCCTGCATTGATTAAATGTCGGCTAAAAGAGGAGCGAAATGTAAACACTCAGAAAATTCTGTGAAGGTATTAAGTAACTAATGTTAGAGGAGCAAAAGTAGCCTATTTCACTATGGACTAAGCTAACAGGTTAATTTCCACCACTCACGGACTACAACCCATCTTCCTTTGTGAAAAATTAGGTGACATACTGTCGCCCTTTCTTTTCTCTCTCCTGTCTTTTTATTTTCTTTCTTTTTATTTTTGGCAGCCAGATTTTTCTTTGGGAAGCTGAGACATGATGCTCCACCAGCACTCCTCACTCGCAATTCACTGCTAGCAAGTACCGTTTGTGCCTGGTTTGTGGGCAGGACCGAACCATTTCATGTAGATAGAGGGAGGGGAGGGGGCAATACAGAGGCTCTCTGGATGTTTACTTTTTGCCAAAAACAAGACAAATCAACCATTTAGTTGTATTAGTACATTGTAAATAAAATATTGTATTAATGATTATAGGTTAATTATTTAATATTGTTCTAATATTTTTTTTAGGGCCCCTGTCAGTCACAGGACCTAACAGAATCGTCCTAACTTTCCCCCCATATGGCGCCCCTGGGTGTAAAGTACTTAAGTAAAATTACTTTAAAGTACTACTTAAGTCGTTTTTGGGCTGTACTTTACTTTACTATTTATCTTTTTTACTACTTTTACTTCACTACATCCCTAAAGAAAATAACATACTTTTTACTCAATACATTTTCCCTGACACTCAAAAGAACTCATTACAATTTGAATGGCTAGCAGGACAGGAAATGGTCCAATTCATGCATTTATCAAGTGAATATCCCTGGTCATCCCTATTGCCTCTGATCTGGGGGACTCATTAAACACTGCGTCTTTTGTAAATTATGTCTTGAGTGTTGGAGTGTGCCCCTAATATAGGGAATTTTAAATGATTTATACTTTTACTTTCAATACTTAAGTGTATTTTATGAATTACATACACTTTTGATACTTAAGTATATTTTGTCAGTTTTTCTGCATACACACAAATCAACAGAAAAATTGTCTGAGAGCTGAGGACATTATTTCTTCTCTTGATTTAGTTTCCGGGACATGATCATTGTTGTCTGTCGTCTGCTGTGTACCTGATCCCCATCAGAGTGCAATTTAGGCTGAAACAAGTTATTTTATAGATAGTGTTCTTGATTGAACTCCTTAGCGCTCTCTGTGACAGTCCAAACACAGTGGCTTTTGTACGATTCTCTTGTCATTTCCAAACACCCCATTATTATCCGTGTGAATCAGAATAAAACCGTAGAGATGTCTGGCTGCTCTCTGAATAGAAGTCAATCTTTATAATGTGAGGTTTAACATGAAGAGATGCTGATCAAAGAACAAGCTTTAATGGCTGGCTAGACACCTAGACAAGATCAAATTGGTTGTCTTTTTGTCTGTTTCTGATGCTTTTCAAAGTGAGAGGGACCAGAGTTTTGGTTGGGCAAAGTTTGTCACAGTCCATATTGCAACAGGGGAAGTGAAAACACATGATGTTGATAATAGTAATTTCTTTACCTTTCTTCTCAATAATAGTATAAGCTACTGTATATTGAATCACATGTCAGGGCCTTCTTGTTGCCGTTTCTTTAACACTGTATGCATGCATGAATTAATTAACTTATTATTTATTTGTATGTGTGCTTCACAGTGTCTCAGCACAAGCTGTTCAATGAGCACCTGGTGTCAGCCCGTGGGAACCTTGCATTAGTGATGAGGAGGAAGAAGCACACAGAGAAGGAGGTGCACGCCCACCTGGTCAGTGTGGTGTCAGTCAGACTGAGAGAGGGATACACCATCAGGGAGATCAACCTTACCAAAGGTACAGGACTCTTTCAGACCAGTCACATTACCTCACAGCAGTACTGTAGTTGCGTCACTACAACTTGAGGTCGAGTCCCCTGTGCCCGAGTCCAGTCACGAGTCACTATGGCTGAAGGTAGAGTCTTAGTCTGAGTCACCAATGGTAGAGTCACGAGACATCCATTTTTAATAGGTCTTATTATTTTACCAAACAAATGTTCTATAGTTATAATGACACCAATATTTAATTTAGTGAAACCCCTTAGAATTAGTAGACCTTTAGGGTCGGGGCTGGGTCGGAGACCTTTAGGGTCGGGGCTGGGTAGGAGACCTTTAGGGTTGCAGATGCTTATACAGTAAAACAGTTGCAGTAAATGTGATGTGGCTGCTAGATGGTGGCTTTGAGATATCACTGGTTTAAGAGTATACCTTTTGAGGTACTGTGTGGCACTGGTGAGGTACTTTGAGCCAGTGTTGTAGTGCTCCAGTTCTGAACTCGTGACTTTTGACTCAACTTGGGCTCGACCATTGGTAACTCGGACTCGCTTTCTCGTGACTTGGACTGGATAGGCTGCTATGATAAGCAGAATATTAGCAGCACTGGGTGCGCAGACCAGCGAGGGTTCTGTTCTCTAGCAGTGGGAAGGATTCGCCCATACCGGCACACAGCCTACGCCAGCTGGTGAGCTGCAGGGGAGAAAACAATGATTTTGGGCAGGCAGGCTCCGCTCTGCCGCCAATCACAGGCTACACATCGCGGAAGTGACTCTCTTGCTTCCCTGTAACCACCAGTCACCAGGCTTCCTGAGTCCGAATCGAGTCCTGGTTAATAGACACAAACTGCTTCACGAAATTGAAAACAATACTAGTATTGAGTTTAATAGTAAAAAAACAGTCGCACAACAGAACAGTATACTGTCTACACTTGTTTTGTTGTTTTTATCAAATAATTTGAATTAAATTGTTTTTAATCATAGCTAAACATTTTATTGCTACTGATTCCGCGACGCGGTTAGCCTTTTTATGGCTGGGACCGCAAGTTTGTTTTCCAAATTCCTGTTGTTGTGTCTCTGACTGATTAAATGATATGACAGGCTATTTTATCAAATTGACTACCTAACATTTGATTGATTACGTGATTGAGTTAAACAATGCAAAAACTAACTTGTTAATAACCTGGGGCACCACAGAAGAGTGTTTTATAGGGCTGCTGTCTTCCGAATAAACTCTTAAAGATCTGAAGATCTTTTATATCAATAGCAGTCAATTATTAATCGTCACCTTATTCAGTCTCATCTGAAAGTCGTAAAATTCTTGGTTATCTTCACGAAGCCTGGCTAACAAGTTGAATCAGCAATACAAAAATTGGCTTATTTATTTACTAAATACCTAAATAATCACATAGAATTACATATACACAGGATGGATCATACATTGATTACTAATTATGTCATAAAAGAAAAACCGGTATGACGGCTGGTTACACAAAGAAGGGGGGTTGGGTTTGAATGAAAGCACGGGAAGACTGAGGGAAAAGGGGATTGTGTCTCTATCGGACCTTGAGAAGCTATGCTACCGTAAATACAGAATCTTATGCATTCTAATAACCGCCCATTCGGAAAAGGAAAATGCAAGATATATATTACACTTAGCTACTCTTCGATAGATGGGTCGAAGATGGAAGACTGGTTTGACCAGCAGAGATCGCCCTTGTCCTTTGTAGAATATTTCAGGTCGTATTGTTGTAGAGCGGATACGTTAAAGTACCCTGTCTTCTCATAGGATTGTCTGTCCTTTCCTAGGCCACGTACGTTTACAGCTGCAGCTGATAACTCAATACCTAGGATGTATCACTTCTTTAATGAATAAGAGTTCAAAGTTGCCATACTCAGCTCGTGCTGTATTCTGGCTGCTCGAAATTCATCCTTCCAGCATGGTGATCTTCACCTCCACGTTGAAATGGACACCAGTCCTAACGTCGTCGGGAACTAAGGTTGACCTCCGTCAATGGGCTTTTGTATTGGGGGAGGGAGGGAAGGGCATGTTTCATAGTTCTCAACCAATATCTGTTCACTTGGGCGTAGCTGAGTGAGCGTCGTTTACAATTCTCTCATTTAGAAGCTAAAATCTGATGACGAGAATGTGTAGACTTTCCAAGATATAATTTATGTCATTTTATCAGATATAATGTCCCAGACACCAATTGATCTGACATCATATTATTCAAGTACCAACGGACACTTTCAACTGGTTGGATTACAGAAATATTGTATTTATGGGGGTCATGAACCTCATACAACGTCATGACACTTAAGTAGTAGTTAGCTGCCAGCCGTCATGAAAACAGAGCAGGCTAATGCTAGCAGTGCTAGCCCGCCAGTGTTTTTATCCACGGCTGGGCACAAATGCTTTAGGTGTGAGATTCTTTCCACACAATCACAAGATGAAGATAAGATGGAACTGATAAATTGAAAAGGGATTTGTCTGCCCTAAATGCACCACATTCAAGCAGCTTAGGGAATAGGTCCTTCTGGCTGCTCAATCGGCTGTGAGAAAAAGATAACCTGCTTTCTAAGTACAATGACTTTGCTGTAGCCCAGGCAAACTGACTCTTACTTATGGTCTGGTAGAGCTCCAGTCCTCGCTGTCAGAATAAGCAACAGAGGACTTGAAAATCATATCAACTCCCGTAGAAATGGCACGGTTATTGTGAGTAACCTCATTTTTGTATCTCTAACTCCGGCTTCTAGTGATATAAACTGTCATATCTGTATACAAACTGTATACAAACTGTCATATCCTACCATTCTGATAGATTGAAGACTGTCCAAAGATGTGGTTGCAACATTAATTAAATGTGGTTGATATTCCATTGGTTACCTCGAGCCAGATGCCCCAGAGGCAGAGTGGCACACACTCATTGAATATGGAGCTTTTAAATGTTAGAGCAATCACTGGTAAAACCTTTCTCGTGAATGACCTCCTGACTGAGCACAAAGTTGAAAAAGCCACATCCAAACAGAGCGCCCCTTGGAGTAGTGAGGAAATAAATTAATTGGACAAATTGCCGAAAGGCAGAGCGGAAGTTGCAGGTCCATTATGATATTTTGAGGCGGCAAATATACCAAGTCAGAATATTTTGAGAGTGGTTGACCTTTCCGGTCCTGTTCTAAATTGGTTTAGGACCTATTTAACTGGTCAATAGTTTTGTCACCCTTCACGAGAAAATAGATATCACAAGTGGCTTTCCACAAGGTTCGATTTTGGGTCTGGTACTGTTTAGTTTATAAATGTTACCCCTTGGCAGTGTTATCAGAAAGCACAGCATTGATTTTCACTGCTACGCAGACGATACACAACTTTACATTTCTGTGTCCCCAGAGGATTTTAGCTCCACAGATACATTATTTGACTGTATTAGTGATTGAAATACTTGGATGGCTCACAACTGCCTCCAGCTAAATCAAGACAAGACCGAGGTACTTATTATTGGAGCCAAAGCACAGAGAGAATCTGTCCGCACATTTTAATTAATGGGCAATAAAGGTTAACCACCTTGGTGTCATTTTAGATTCTGAACTCAATTTCGAATCACATGTTCGGTATGTGACCAAAATGGCTTTTTACCACCTGAGGAGCATTGCCAACATGTGGACGTTTCTGTCTCAGGCTGATACTCATCCATGCTTTTATTATAAGCACGCTTGACTACTGTAATGTCTTGTCCTGTCTACTAAGCATGCCATTGGTCAACTACAAAACATATAGAATGCAGCAGCTCAGGTACTGAGTAGTTTTGTTATTCGTTTTTGTAACCTCTTACAGTGCCTTGCGAAAGTATTCGGCCCCCTTGAACTTTGCGACCTTTTGCCACATTTCAGGCTTCAAACATAAAGATATAAAACTGTATTTTTTTGTGAAGAATCAACAACAAGTGGGACACAATCATGAAGTGGAATGACATTTATTGGATATTTCAAACTTTTTTAACAAATCAAAAATTGAAAAATTGGGCGTGCAAAATTATTCAGCCCCCTTAAGTTAATACTTTGTAGCGCCACCTTTTGCTGCGATTACAGCTGTAAGTCGCTTGGGGTATGTCTCTATCAGTTTTGCACATCGAGAGACTGAAATGTTTTCCCATTCCTCCTTGAAAAACAGCTCGAGCTCAGTGAGGTTGGATGGAGAGCATTCGTGAACAGCAGTTTTCAGTTCTTTCCACAGATTCTCGATTGGATTCAGGTCTGGACTTTGACTTGGCCATTCTAACACCTGGATATGTTTATTTTTTTACCATTCCATTGTAGATTTTGCTTTATGTTTTGGATCATTGTCTTGTTGGAAGACAAATCTCTGTCCCAGTCTCAGGTCTTTTGCAGACTCCATCAGGTTTTCTTCCAGAATGGTCCTGTATTTGGCTCCATCCATCTTCCCATCAATTTTAACCATCTTCCCTGTCCCTGCTGAAGAAAAGCAGGCCCAAACCATGATGCTGCCACCACCATGTTTGACAGTGGGGATGGTGTGTCCAGGGTGATGAGCTGTGTTGCTTTTACGCCAAACAAACGTTTTGCATTGTTGCCAAAAAGTTCAATTTTGGTTTCATCTGACCAGAGCACCTTCTTCCACATGTTTGGTGTGTCTCCCAGGTGGCTTGTGGCAAACTTTAAACAACCCTTTTTATGGATATCTTTAAGAAATGGCTTTCTTCTTGCCACTCTTCCATAAAGGCCAGATTTGTGCAATATACGACTGATTGTTGTCCTATGGACAGAGTCTCCCACCTCAGCTGTAGATCTCTGCAGTTCATCCAGAGTGATCATGGGCCTCTTGGCTGCATCTCTGATCAGTCTTCTCCTTTTATGAGCTGAAAGTTTAGAGGGACGGCCAGGTCTTGGTAGATTTGCAGTGGTCTGATACTCCTTCCATTTCAATATTATCGCTTGCACAGTGCTCCTTGGGATGTTTAAAGCTTGGGAAATCTTTTTGTATCCAAATCCGGCTTTAAACTTCTTCACAACAGTATCTCGGACCTGCCTGGTGTGTTCCTTGTTCTTCATGATGCTCTCTGCGCTTTTAACGGACCTCTGAGACTATCACAGTGCAGGTGCATTTATACGGAGACTTGATTACACACAGGTGGATTGTATTTATCATCATTAGTCATTTAGGTCAACATTGGATCATTCAGAGATCCTCACTGAACTTCTGGAGAGAGTTTGCTGCACTGAAAGTAAAGGGGCTGAATAATTTTGCACGCCCAATTTTTCAGTATTTGATTTGTTAAAACAGTTTGAAATATCCAATAAATCTCGTTCCACTTCATGATTGTGTCCCACTTGTTGTTGATTCTTCACAAAAAAATACAGTTTTATATCTTTATGTTTGAAGCCTGAAATGTGTCAAAAGGTCGCAAAGTTCAAGGAGGCCGAATACTTTCACAAGGCACTGTATGTTTGTGTAGTAGTAAATATTTCTGGGTTTTTTCTTTGTGTTTTTAAGTATTTTTTTCCTGTAAAGCTCATTACGTTGCATTCATGTTTGCAATGTGCTATGTAAATGAAGTTTGATTGAGTGCAAAATGTGTAGTAGGAATACCGCTGGTAGTCATTGTGCAGCTCGTGAGCTGCATGTTGATCTCAGGAACTAATTGGCAGCTTGCGAAAATATATATTTTTTTAGTAGGGGTCCTCACCCAGGGGATCATAACATTTGTGCGTCCTTGATGTTAAAAAGTTTGAAAACCCCTGTACTATCCAGCCCCAAGTATCCTCAAGTTATCGTCTACTATTCACGTAAAAACCTCCATATAGATCTGTTTTACTGCAGTAACATTCACTAGGCCCAGTCTTCCAGACTAACTGTATACATTTCTATGAATGCTGTGTTTCAGTGTCTGTTCTGCTCCCTTTCCCACTAGGTGGCACCCAGCTGGAGGTGAAGCTGGTGTTGCTATGGAAACACAACATGCAAATAGAGTACCTAGCGGTGGCCCAGTGGCCCCTGGACCCTGCCAAATGGACCACCTGGGTAGAGGTCATCATGGAGGGAAGCTACGACATCCTCCATGATATCAGCTGTACTCTGAGGAAACCCATCTCCTCCCCATACCGCACCTCTGTCATATGACGATTTTGGAACACACTGCAGAGGTCAATAGAATAGATACTCTATTGGTAATTTTGTGAATGTGAGAAAATGAGATTTGTCTTCTGCTTATCTCAACCCTCCTCAACTACACACGTTGAGAGGTACAGGGTCAGCCACGGAGTAGTACCTCAGGATAGAGGGTTGTTTAAAGTGCCTTGCTTCAAACAATTTTGTGAGCATATACTGTGTATTTCTCTTGTTAACACCCATGTTATTCTGCCCTCTGTAGTATAAACCAGACGGATCAGATGCTGGTCTACATGCAGTCCTTTAACTCTCTCCCAGAGAATTACACCATACCTGAGAGCACCAAGAACGGAGTTCCTCTCTTCTACATCCCCCCCCTGGATCCACCATGCCACAACTCTGTCTGGCTTTCATACAATGCATTTTCACCATTAGGGACTGAGCCTAGTTTGTTTATTTAGCCTTTATTTGACCAGTTTGGAGGTACTCTCTCTGGCTTTCATACAATGAATTTTCACCATTAGGGACCGAGCCTAGTTTGTTTATTTAGCCTTTATTTGACCAGTTTGGAGGTACTCTGTCTGGCTTTCATACAATGCATTTTCACCATTAGGGACTGATCCTAGTTTGTTTATTTAGCCTTTATTTGACCAGTTTGGAGGTACTCTGTCTGGCTTTCATACAATGCATTTTCACCATTAGGGACCGAGCCTAGTTTGTTTATTTAGCCTTTATTTGACCAGTTTGGAGGTACTCAGTCTGGCTTTCTGGCGTCACGCTGAAATGAATCCCCCCTCTCTAGTTGTAGCTGTAAATTATTCTCTCTCTACCCCTCTCTCCACTTCTCTCTCTTTCTCCCTCCTTTCTTGCTCTCTCTTTCCCTCCCTCTCTCAGGTGTGGATGAGAGGGATGGGGTGCAGTTTGCTGTGCCCCAGAAGGGAGACTTCCACATCACGTTCAGTAGCCAGCAGAGCTCATGGGACCTGTCCCATCCGTGCTGCCCTGTGTACGTCTATAACGGTTCCCTGGACTCTCTGAAGGGCCAGCTAGTCCATCCCCACTTCAACAGGCAGCCAAGGGACATCTTCAGGTATCCAGTAACACACACACTTGGGCTACTGATGGGAAGCACATCTGTGTTCAATAGTATTTGTTTTCTTTCAAGTACTTTATCTGCATTTGATTGAGCTTGCCTGACACCATGGAACTAATGGAATATTCTCAGCAGTGGAAATATAGCCATCTGGGACACTGGGCAGGCTCAATCAAAATCTCCATGTATTATGAGGAACAAATAGAATTTCAACCCAGGTCCGGGGAGGGGAATGCCATCAATCATATGTGACTGACTCTTGAAACTCTCTATCAAAAGTCGTACCATGTCATACCTGATTATACCCTTCATAAGTTTACCCTTCACTCAACATTGGTTGCCAGCAAGGTCATTGTGGTTACCTGAGCCACATGCTAATGTTGTTTTCCTTTACTATGGTGATAAATAGACCTCAAGACGCTGATTCCTAGGAGATGCATCAGCAGATGAAGTTCAGGTAGAACAACACTGCTAGCTTACTGCTGCTTCCATCATCCTGCCTGTCTCCTCTGGTGAGATCCATCTCAATTCATCTGTCCTCAATTTCTTGCATCTTTTTTTTGAGGGGATGGGGGATGGGACCGATACGGTTGAGATGGAGGTGAGGGGAAAGGATGGAAGGAGCCATGAAAAATTAACTGAGCTGTGGTGTCTGGATCGGTGCCTGTGGGAGGAGCTTAGGCCTAATCACATGCTCCCATCTCCTCTGTTTTCAGACCAGGGAGATGCTCCTGGGGTTGAGTAAATCACTATCTCACAGGCTTGTGTTGCTATGGGGCTGTTGGTATCTACCTCCAGAGAAGACTGTCGCCTCTAGACATTTTGACTTGATATTCAATAACATACTTGAAGGCTTGACTACACAAAGCATGACCCTTATATTTGCTGGAGCTCCTAGCTTCTTTTAGGAGGCCGTCTCTCTGTCTACAGTCATGTATAATGGGTAGAACTGCCAAAAGTCAACATGTCTGCTGTGTGAACTGACAATATCTTACTTAGAGCTGGTAGGGGATGCTGAAAGATGCAGGTGGGTGAGGGCTGGTAGGGGATGCTGAGAGAAGCAGGTGGGTGAGAGCTGGTAGGGGATGCTGAAAGATGCAGGTGGGTGAGGGCTGGTAGGGGATGCTGAGAGAAGCAGGTGGGTGAGGGCTGGTAGTGGATGCTGAGAGAAGCAGGTGGGTGAGGGCTGGTAAGGGATGCTGAGAGAAGCAGGTTGGTGAGGGCTGGTAGGGGATGCTGAAAGATGCAGGTGGGTGAGAGCTGGTAGGGATGCTGAGAGATGCAGGTGGGTGAGAGCTGGTAGTGGATGCTGAGAGCTGGAGGTGGGTGAAGGCTGGTAGGGGATGCTGAAAGATGTAGGTGGGTGAGAGCTGGTAGGGGATGCTGAGAGATGCAGGTGGGTGAGGGCTGGTAGGGGATGCTGAAAGATGCAGGTGGGTGAGAGCTGGTAGAGGATGCTGAGAGATGCAGGTGGGTGAGGGCTGGTAGGGGATGCTGAAAGATGCAGGTGGATGAGGGCTGGTAGGGATGCTGAGAGCTGCAGGTGGGTGAGGGCTGGTAGGGGATGCTGAAAGATGCAGGTGGGTGAGGGCTGGTAGGGGATGCTGAGAGAAGCAGGTGGGTGAGGGCTGGTAGGGGATGCTGAAAGATGCAGGTGGGTGAGAGCTGGTAGGGGATGCTGAGAGATGCAGGTGGGTGAGGGCTGGTAGGGGATAAGGCAGGATGATTAAAGCTGCCACACGTTAGATGCGCATGAAAGTGGATATTATTGGACTGGGGTATCCAAGAGACTAGTTGCTGTTGCTTAAAATATGTAAGTTAATTTATAAACACAACTGACTGTATAAACAGGCACCAGCTGGTTATTTAGAACTATAGGGCTGAAGAATGTGGTAGTGTCGTATTCTAAAATGTTGGTATCATTACGTTTTTATACAGTGACATTACAGTGGTACTGGTATACCGTGCAACACTAGTATGTTATTTCCTATCAGTTGCTCTCAGTCTTTGCAGTAGTTGTGTATCCACTCTCCAGGACAGTGAAGAAAACACTTGGTGCCGACACTTTGGTGCAACACTAAATAACTGTGACTGGGAATAACACAGTGCTCTTCCTCCTTTATTTTTTGTTCTCCTCATGAGGACTCTGATGGGGAAGAGAAGAGACAACCTAGTGAAGAGGTTGTGTCAGAGGCTGAGCCTGCTACAGAGGACGGTGAGGATCCTTGTATTTTATATGATCTATCTGACAATACATCAAATAGTCTATACTCATCCTCTGGACCATAGAGAACATGTAGTTAAGGATACGTCATAAATCCTGTGTACTATCTCACCATTATGTGGGCAGCAGGTAGCCTAGCGGTTGGGCCAGTAACCGAAAGGTTGTTGGTTTGACTCTCAGAGCTGACTAGCTGAAAAATGTGCCCTGAGCAAGGCACTAATTGCACCTGCCTGTAAATTGCTCTGGATAAGAGCAACTGCTAAATTACATGTTTTCTACACTTATTTTGATGTAAAAATGTAAATCCACCTGTGTACCTCAGAGAACATGTCGGGCTGTTGCATTGTGACCGAGAGCGACACAGACCTGGAGGTGGAGTACCAGGAGAGGGCCGGAGGCCGGAGATCTTTAGGGGCAGCCAGAGAGGGGGAAGCAGGGGGAGAGGGGGAGGATATGAGTCCCTGTCTGACTCCAACACAGTCAACCAGGACAATGTCTCCTTCAGAATCCTAAAGGGAGACAGCCTGTTGGAGTCAGAGGGGCCACAGCCTGAGATGCCCCCGCTGTTCATCCACCTCACCTGCTCTGTTAACATGAAGAGCTGCCACGGATCCATGACCATAACCACGCTACCCACCTGCCTGGGTGAGTACAAACTGCCTCTGCTCTGTACCTGGCACCCCTCACAGAATAGACTCAAGTCAATAGACAGCATGTGAATCAGACCTGGGTTGAAAGAGCTGCACTTTGAGTTTGTCTGGCACATTGGAACCAGTGGACTATTGCTTCAAGTGCTAACCCTTTCTGGCACTACAGGCAGGCCCACTCCTACACTCAACGTATTTCAAAGACAACAAATACTATTTGAACTTAGGTCCAGTGTGACGTTATTTTTAATGATATTAAATGCCCTACTGTTTATGTTAAGACGTGTACCGTGTTATTGCAGGTGAGGTGATCATGTGTCTGGAGAATGCCCCACAGGCTGTGAATCTGAATAATCTGTCTGTCACACTGGACATCTTTGTTCTCACCTTACCCCTGGAGATAGAGGACATGCAATCAGACTTGAGACACAACAGGTTAGATCCTACTTTTAAAAAAAATGTGGTTGAAAATGGCAGATTTGGTCAATGATAAGCGCATAAATTGGAACACAGTGGCTGCACAGTAACATACTATGAATGATGTCAGAGCATGAATGGTTTTGGATTGCGTAAACACAACAGTAGCTGTTTGATTTGAAGGGGATGCAGGGCTGTCTTCCAAAGAAAACAACTACAAGTGTGCTTGCTTTAGTTCCTCAACGGCACAGCTAGGAGAGCTGAAAAAAACAACTTATAGTTTGACTGTTCTTTGAGTCATAAAAGTGTATTGAAATGACTTAGGAACTGTGTACACTTTGGAGAGGTGTGTGAAGCCACCTACTCCACCTATTTTCAGATTTCGTTATCAACAAATGCAGCAAAAAGTACAGTAAATGTGAAATGCACATAATCAACAGTGTAAAAAGTCTTGTCAGGTGAACTGTTGTGTCCTTAATTTTGGTCTAATAATTTTCACATCAACCCCCAACAGTTCCCTCTCAATTGCTACCATGCTTATGCATGTGCATGTCATATTTATTTTGTGAGAAACATTTACATTTAGGGGTAAGGTGCTCTTTGGTTCCCCAGGTTTGTGAATAAAATGTAAAAGAATTTGGAGCTTAAACTTCACTTATCAGGATATCACTTATCCAAACACACACAGGCACTCTTACCGGACACATTATCATTGCATTGATAAGGTGCAATGTGGATGAGCATAGCCCTGTGCTGTATACGTTCAACAAACTGCATTTCTTTCACAAGAAGGTGATCATGTTAACTAACAGCCTGCACTCTCTCTAGGTACACGTCAGAGTGTGTCTCTGAACCACTCTCCAGGTCAGCCCTCTTCCTACCGCTCTGATGAGGATGTGATGGTTAACCTAGAGTAGTAGAGGTCGACGGGTGGGTCATTGGGAAGGATGAGAAGCGGAGAAGTCTTGTCCTATGTCTGTTTGTGCTGTATAGCCGTTGTCAGTTGGCTTTACAGCACAAACAGTTCTGGGACCAGGCTAAAGGAGTAGGTGTTAATGGGTGATTGATCTTGATTTTACTGGACTGCTGGTACCTGCATCTGATGGTCAATGGTGCTTTCAAAACAACTGGGAACTCTGGAAAAAAAACTAGGTCAAATCATGACGTCAGTGATCTTCAGGTCTGAAAGTCAGAGGTGTGAGTTGGATGACCGTTCAAAACTATTTTTCCCAGTCGGATCTCGTTTTTTCCGACTTCCCAGTTTTCTTAAACACACTGAAGTGCGACTGACCAGAGAAAGGGGACACCCTCTTTCACCTGATGGCAAAACTCGAGTCGCTCTGCATCTGCCTCATACTCAAATGCATGTTGTTCCTATGATCAGAGAATGTATTTTTTTGTCGTCGATATTAAAATGGACACGACGAGCTGCTTATAATAAAGTGTGGACAGTGCTGAATAAAAAATGTAATATAGCTCTTAGCTGTATTCTTCGACAGTCTCTCTGTGGTCATGGTATTATTAAATCTTATGTAAGTTAGTATCAAACTTTGCTGTGACTTCAATTCTTAAAAATGGGAACACTTAACCTCTGCCCATGGCTTCTGAATCAAGTGCACCTACCGACAACAGCGCAACGAATTAAAGAAAAAGGAGTGCAAGCCTTTATCACAGACTTTATCATTGGCTTTTCTACAGAATTGTTAGGTGTTCCACTAGGAATGACTTGAAGATGGACCAGTCAATTGCCATCGACTGGTTGGTGACCACTGATCTAAAGGGTAGATAAAAGCATGTTGAGGGTTTGGCTGATGATGACATTTGTCAGCCTGCATGATTTCTGTGACTTTGCAGTAGTTCAATATTTCTTTATTTCAACAGGGTTGGAGGAGACGCTTTGTCCTAACTCTAAATTCCCCACAAACTAGCCGTGTTAGCCGCCATGGAGGAGGTAAGTTCAGTCTCTGTAATCTCGATCTTGGAACTCGATCTTGATATGATTTGAGCTAGTCGAACCACTAAATAGCCGGAATTCCTCTGTCACTGAGCTACATATTTTAGGCCCATTTACTCAGATCTCCCTGTTGCCTCTCGCTGTAGAGCCGTTGGCTCCTGGAGGATGAGATTGTGTCAGCTCTGCGTCACTCCCGGGTCATCAGCTTGTCCGCGCTACAGAAGGTGGTGGGTCACGTAGTTCGCTCAGGCGGGAGGCCACTGTGAGGTCGTTCCTCTGCAGTTTGTCTTCAGCCCTGAGCAGTCCCTGGAAAAGTTCAAAGAGGTGGGCTGGGATGATGACCAGGAGGGGTGACAACTGTTCTTCTTTCATATGAGAGATGAGTTTCTGTCCTTTTTTCTGGGGGGGGGGGGGGTCAATATGTTTTTCCCATCGTTAGGAACCTTGCATGTTTGTTGCACACCCAAGTTCTACTCTGTCAATTGCTTTTAAATTAGGAAAATTGGTATTGGAATTTCAGTTTTCTTCCTGGATTAAGATGGAACTGACCCTAACCCTTCAATCTTACCCTCAACAGGAGTTCCGTAGGATGTCATTCTCAGGTTACTTGCTGAAAGGAAAGCAGGACAATTTCCACTACATTTCTCGGAGTAGACTCCACCCACAGAGGATCCAGGCTTCTAAGAGGCTGTCTGAGAGCACTGTTAACACTGAGGGGGCGGGACAGGCCACCCAACCCAAAAATCACTGTGCTGATGTGGACGACAGTGCCAGGGCTCCGTCCAATCATGGTGCACCAGGAAGAAGACCTGACCACGAAACAGAGGTGGAGAGGGTGAAGCTAGACAGTGAGGTTTGTCAAACTTTTTTGGGGGGGTTTCAACCTGACCAACTAGTTTATTTCCATACATCCTCTTTCATGATCCTTTGAGTCGAATTAAGGTTTCCTATCTTTTTCATGTTTTTTTCTGAATAAATGCAATTTGTATGAATTAATGAATGTATGGATGAATGTGTATGAATTTGAACTGAATTAATTATTCTATATGTTACATTATTTCCTTCCAGGTGCAGGGAGAAGAGAAGAAGCCTGCTGTTGGGGATGTTAGTGATTCTGGTAGTGATTCTGGTAGTGACCTTGCCCAGGACCCCTGCAACCCTCCAGCCAAATCTACCCGGGATGACTCAAAGGAGGGCCCCAGACCTCTGTTGAGCTCAGCCGGTGCAACCTCCACAGCCGTGGGGGATGGACCTCGGGAGAGTTCTGTTGGTGTCTCCACCGGCCAACCCCGACTGAGCTCTGTGGGCAGAGGAGGAGAGGTGATAGGACCTCAGCTGAGCTCTGTAGGCTCCTCCTTCACGGCCATGGGGGATCAAGGCCAACCCAGCACCCCTCACCTCAAGCCCAGCACCGACCGCTCCTCAGAAAACACCAAGACCCCATCCGCAGTCAGCCTGGCCGAGTCGGTGCAGTCCACCACCCACAGTGAGTGTCCCTGTCCCCCAGAGCCCAGACCCAGACAAAGTTTTTAAACAAAGTGCAAAAGGAAGCTCGCTGTTTTTGCAACGCTGTGAAAT
Organism: Oncorhynchus mykiss; assembly: GCF_057628025.1. Classification (NCBI taxonomy): domain Eukaryota; kingdom Metazoa; phylum Chordata; class Actinopteri; order Salmoniformes; family Salmonidae; genus Oncorhynchus; species Oncorhynchus mykiss. The sequence continues at coordinate 79,807,764 of NC_143026.1, forward strand.
GACAGAACCCATTCACATGGTAACTTCCTACAGTCCTGTATGTTTGCCCATACTGTTTTTTTAATGGAACCATGCTGTGACCTGCCATATCTCCCAGCAGAGGAGAGATTACTAGTTCAGCTCTTTGTCTGTGTGTGTCTATACAGTGCATTCCCCTTTTCCACATTGTGTTACATTACAGCCTTATTTTAAAATGGCTTAAAAAAAATCCCCTCATCAATCTACACAGAATACCACATAATGACAAAGCGAAAACATTAATACCGTATTTACATAAGTATTCAGACCCTTTGCTATGATACTGGAAATTAAGCTCAGGTGCATCCTGTTTCCATTGATCATCCTTGATGTTTCTACAACTTGATTGGAGTCCACCTGGGGTAAATTCAATTGATTGGACATGAAGGCTCACACCTGTCTATATAAGGTCCCACAGTTGACAGCACATGTCAGATCAAAAACCATGAGGTCGAAGGAGTTGTCCGTAGACCTCCAAGAGAGGATTGTGTTGAGGTGGCACATGAAAGCCCGCTTGGAGTTTGCCAAAAGGGACCTACAAACTCTCAGACCGTGAGAAACCAGATTCTCTGGTCTGATGAAACCAAGTTGAACTCTTTGGCTTGAATCCCAAGTGTCATGTCTGGAGGAAACCTAGCACCATCCCTATGGTGAAGCATGGTGGTGGCAGCATCATGCTGTGGGGACGTTATTCAGCAGCAGGGACTGGGAGACTAGTCAGGATCAAGGAAAATATGAATAGAGCAAAGTACAGAGAGATCCTTGATGAAACCTGCTCCAGAGCACTCAGTACCTCAGTCTGGGGCGAAGGTTCACCTTCCAACAGGACAACGACCCTAAGCACACAACCTAGACAACACAGGAGTTGCTTCGGGACAAGTCTTTGAATGTCTTTGAGTGGCCCAGCCAGAGCCCGGACTTGAACCAGATCGAACATCTCTGGGGAGACCTGAAAATAGCTGTGCAGCAACGCTCCCCGTCTTCCCTGACCAGAGCTTGAGAGGATCTGTCTCAGCCTCCAGTATTTATGCCGCAGTAGTTTATGTGTCGGGGGGCTAGGGTCAGTTTGTTATTTCTGGAGTACTTCTCCTGTCCTATCCGGTGTCCTGTGTGAATTTAAGTATGCTCTCTCTAATTCTCTCTTTCTCTCTTTATTTCTCTCTCTCGGAGGACGTGAGCCCTAGGACCATGACTCAGGACTACCTGACATGATGACTCCTTGCTGTCCCCAGTCCACCTGGCCGTGCTGCTGCTCCAGTTTCAAATGTTCTGCCTGTGATTATTATTATTTGACCCTGCTGTTCATTTATGAACATTTGAACATCTTGGCCATGTTCTGTTATAATCTCCACCCGACACAGCCAGAAGAGGACTGGCCACCCCACATCTCTAGGTTTCTTCCTAGGTTTTGGCCTTTCTAGGGAGTTTTTCCTATCCACCGTGCTTCTACACCTGCATTGCTTGCTGTTTGGGGTTTTAGGCTGGGTTTCTGTACAGCACTTTGAGATATCAGCTGATGTACGAAGGGCTATATAAATACATTTGATTTGATTTGATTTTGATCTGCAGAGAAGAATGGGATAAACTCTCCAAATACAGGTGTTGCCAGCTTGTAGCATCATACCCAAGAAGACTTGAGGCTGTAATCGCTGCCAACGGTGCTTCAACAAAGTACTGAGTAAAGAGTCTGAACACTTAAGTAAATGTGATATTTCCATTTATTTTTTTAATAAATTAGCAAACATTTCTAAAAAAAATGTTTTTGCTTTGTCTTGTATTGTGTGTAGATTGACGAGAATAAATAAATTAAAAAGTCATGGGGGTCTGAATACTTTCCAAAGGCACTGTATGCGTGTGTCTGTGTGGATTGTCTCTTGCGAGGCTGGCTCTGTGACAGATAGTGACACACCGATGAGGAGAGTGTGTGAGTGAATCTTCGGCAGTACTAGCAGCGCAAGTCTCTTAAGTCTGTTGACTGAGCTGGCAGCTTTACCACCCTTAAGGCTGTTTTCTCCCTCTCCCTCTCCATTCCCAAATCAACAGGCAGCAGCACTCCGCTCAGAGCTGACAGACAGAATATTACATGAGATGACCCCCCCCCACAAACACACTCTTCTCTCTAGAGTACATGTTCCAACATTGAGGTGGGGAGACTCCTAGGGCCTGCCAGTGTAGAGGCGGAGGGAGGAGGAGAAATCCCAGCGGGTCCTAGTCATGTCTCTGACAGTCTAAGATAGTGGGCTTCTGTAGATTAATCTCTGCTACCTCAGGTGAATGTGGTGTAAAACTGTAAAACTTGTCTCCTCAGGTAGTGGCAAGCTGAGGCCCAGCAGAGTACAGAGTGTGGTCTCCAGTCAAGGCAGCCTGCACTCTGACATACTGGGTAAGAGATGGACATTATAGTGATCATATAGTGAGTATGATCGTGTTGCTCATAACGAGGATAATGATGATCATGGTGTTTATCACAATGATGATAACGACGGTGGTGACGATCATGATGATGATGATGCTGCTATTGAAAGCTAATAAAACATTTTTAGCCGTATATTGAGTGTGAGAGCCCCACCATTGAAGAACAGGAGTCCCAGTCCCCCCTGGTGCCTGACTTCTGGCTCATCGTTAAGATCCACCAGGACAAAGCAGAGGTGTACTCCCACTCCAGGTGAGAGAGGGCAGGGGCTTCGGGAGGATGCAGCTCATATCTGCTGCTCACCTTCATCCATTTAGAATGTTCAGTGTGCCTTCTTACATGACACAATTATTACATAATGATTCCATTATTTATTTATACAGGTTATTCTCATCGGGATAAACATCTCAAAAGAGACCTGTAAGATATAAATTTGTCATGGAATATTGTTTGCAGGAGTTTCAACGAAGGGAAGGAGGACGGAGTAGGGGAGGAGGAGGAGGTGCCAGAGTACTTACAGTTGCATCAGATGGTGGTGAGGAAGATTGGGGAGATCTTCCGTATAGTCAATCAGGTAGGTTACACTCCTTTGTGTGATTGTGATCCTCTGTTCGTTTGGCCTTTAATAGACATTTTCAATTGTTCGAAATAGGTAGATTACACTCTCTCCCATTAAGACATTTCTGCTAATACAGTTGAATTCGGAAGTTTACATACACTTAGGTTGGAGTCATTAAAACTTGTTTTTCAACCACTCCACAAATTTCTTGTTAACAAACTATAGTTTTAGCAAGTCGGTTGGGACATCTACTTTGTGCACGAGACAAGTAATTTTTCCAACAATTGTTTACAGACAGATTATTTCACTTATAATTCACTGTGTCACAATTCCAGTGGGTCAGACGTTTACTAAGTTGACTGTGCCTTTTAAACAGCTTGGAAAATTCCAGAAAATTATGTCATGGCTTTAGAAGCTTCCGATAGGCTAATTGACATAATTTGAGTCAATTGGAGGTGTACCGGTGGATGTATTTCAAGGCCTACCTTCAAACTCAGTGCCTCTTTGCTTGACATCATGGGAAAATCAAAATAAATCAGCCAAGACCTCAGAAAAACAATTGTATACCTCCACAAGTCTGGTTCTTCCTTGGGAGCAATTTCCAAATGCCTGAAGGTACCACGTTCATCTGTACAAACAATAGTACGCAAGTATAAACACCATGGGACCACGTAGCCGTCATACCACTCAGGAAGGAGACACGTTCTGTCTCCTAGAGATGAACGTACTTTGAGGCAAAAAGTGCAAATCAATCCTAGAACAACAGCAAAGGACCTTGTGAAGATGCTGGAGGAAACAGGTACAAAAGTATATATATTCACAGTAAAACAAGTCCTATATCGACATAACCTGAATGGCCGCTCAGCAAGGAAGAAGCCACTGCTCCAAATCCACCATAAAAAAGCCAGACTACGGTTTTCATCTGCACATGGGGACAAAGATGGTACATTTTGGAGAAATGTCCTCTGGTCTGATGAAACAAAAATAGAACTGTTTGGCCATAATGACCATCGTTATGTTTGGAGGAAAAAGGGGGAGGCTTGCAAGCCAAAGAACACCATCCCAACCATGACGCATGGGGGTGGCAGCATCATGTTGTGTGGGGGTGCTTTGCTCTAGGAGGGACTGGTGCACTTCACAAAATAGATGGCATCATGAGGCAGGACAATTATGTGGATATTTTGAAGCAACATCTCAAGACATCAGTCAGGACTTTAAAGCTTGGTCGCAAATGGGTCTTCCAAATGGACAATGACCCCAGGCATACTTCCAAAGTTGTTGCAAAATGGCTTAAGGACAACAAAGTCAAGGTATTGGAGTTGCCATCACAAAGCCTTATCACAAAGCCTTATAGAAAATTTGTGGGCAGAAATGAAAAAGCGTGTGCGAGCAAGGAGGCCTACAAACCTGACTCAGTTACACCAGCTCTGTCAGGAGGAATGGGCCAAAATTCACCCAACTTATTAAGGGAAGCTTGCGGAAGGCTACCCAAAACGTTTGACCCAAGTTTTAACAATTTAAAGGCAATGCTACCAAATACTTATTGACTGTATATAAACTTCTGACCCACTGGGAATGTGATGAAAGAAATAAAAGCTGAAAGAAATCATTCTCCCTGCTATTATTCTGACATTTCACATTCTTAAAATAAAGTGGTGATCCTAACTGACCTTTTTACTACGATTTATTGTCAGGAATTGTGAAACTGAGTTTAAATGTATTTGGCTAAAGTGTATGTAAACTTCAGACTTCAACTGTATATAGTGTTCACCCATTCTGGTGATTGGTTGAAAATGCGTTTGGTGATGAGATTTTACTTCCTTATGTTATCATATACATTTTACCAAGACAAATATGATTCTTCATGTTCTGAAATGTCCAGTGGGGTCTTTCTCTAACATATCATTATCGGATTTCATAACCTAATGCATCCGATAATAAGCCCCGAACTCAGTTGACATAGCGGTGCAGGTTTCTCGTAAAACCTTTTGAGGATTTTACGTCTTGTGGTCGTCTTCTTCAAAGTTATTCTGTGGTTCGCAAAAAGCTCAATTAGCGTGACACAAGCTGAATTAAATAACACTGATTTGAAAATAAAAAGCTGGGTATATGCTCAGTGCTCCGTTGACATTTCACAGAGATACGTTTGTTTTGTGAGAAATCTTTCAACTTAATATGAAAAGTGTTTAAAAAAATATGAAAATACTAAATTTCATATCTCAAATCGATATCCATCTTACCTCCTATATTGTTTTATTTCCTGTGGATTCGAGAAGAAGGATGACGAGTTTAATGGGAAAGTGAGCCTGTCAGCTAGCCATGTAGCCTTAATTCTTGCAGAGAATCCACCAAGCTGATGCGATGCAATTTTTCAGATTTTTGAACAGCAATTTTTCAGATTTTCTCCTCTGGCCTCCATTGATTTAGTCACCCTGATTCTGGCCAGCCTACAAGGGTAAAAACACCCCTCTCTCTGTCTAGTTGGTGCTGTTCAACCTCTAAGGCTACGTTCAAATATCCACGGTAGCATACCACTTATAACAAAGCAATTACATTCTAAGTAGTATGCTAGTGTGAATATTGGAACAGGAACAAACTCCCTCTGTCTGGTCTCTCATCTCTCCTCTGTCTGGTCTCTCATCTCTCCTCTGTCTGGTCTCTCATCTCTACTCTGTCTGGTCTCTCATCTCTCCTCTGTCTGGTCTCTCATCTCTCCTCTGTCTGGTCTCTCATCTCTCCTCTGTCTGTTCTCTCATCTCTCCTCTGTCTGTTCTCTCATCTCTCCTCTGTCTGGTCTCTCATCTCTCCTCTGTCTGGTCTCTCATCTCTCCTCTGTCTGGTCTCTCATCTCTCCTCTGTCTGGTCTCTCATCTTCACTCTGTCTGGTCTCTCGTCTCTCCTCTGTCTGGTCTCTCTTCTTCTTTACTCTGTTTCTCCACAGCGTCTGCTACTCCAGGACCTCAATGACAGCCACGTGTGTAACTCTCTTCTGGTGGCAGAGAGTGAAGAGGATATCTGGAAGAACGAGTCCCTGTACAGACAGAGACTGGCCAACTCTGATGGTTAGTCAGTCAACACTCACGATCACTATCATCTGCACACACTTATACACATGCTACAGACAGACACTTGCCATATATTTTCAAATAACTGTATTTTTCTGTCTCGCAAATTGCTTTTAACTAACAATTTGTTTCGAAAAAGAATCTGTGCAGCCCTCTGCTGAATTCTTTTATCCTCGCGCCAAAATGTTTGCCCATCCTTGCTTTAGTAGGGCTCTCCAATACATTTTTGCAAACACCATAAACTTAATGTACATCATATGTACGCCCTTGATGGCACTGAGTTTGTCATTGTACAGTACACAAGTTAATAATGCATTGCACTTTCTTGGCCCTGTGAGCTCCCAACTGTCCCAGTGATGATGGAGCACAATCAATACAGGGCCAAGTAGAAGGAAACACACACTCTCTCTCTCTCTAATAATGTATGCAAGGTTACAGGGAAGAGCATCAGTGACAGGCCAGTGAAGTATGCTTGGAGAGGGAACCAGTGGGAACGCTCATGAGATTAACTTTATATTTTATGGAAGCCGTTAAGACAGAATTACCACCTGTAATTTCCTAATATTGCTGTTTGTTTTGCTCCAGTGTGTGTAAATGAATTGGATCCTGGAGAGGGGATAGGCATCAGAGAGGGCTTGTTGTTTGTGACTGCAGTGCAATAACAAAATGTTACTGGGGCTGGGAAAAGGCTCCCATAGCAAATTGTGTTGTTTCTTTTCCTGGCTGGCGTCACACTGAAATGCATCTCCCCTCTCTCCTCTCTGCAGTTGTGGTTGTAAATGATTTTCTCTTTTCTGTCTCTCTCTCTCTCACTCACCCACCCCCTCTCTCTCCCATCTTCTTCACCCTCTTCACCCACCAACAGATTACAATGTTGAGGAGAACTACCAGCCGCGGGACTACCTTGCTGCCACCATGCAGTTCATCCCAGGTCACTTTGCCTGTGAGGTGGTGTGGAGCACCGTCATCCACATCCACCCTCGCCTCAAAGTGGGACCCAACGTAGGTGTGTTCAGGGGTGAGTCAGTGCCACTGGCAAAATACAGAACAAAAATGTGTTTGAGCATGCAGAGAAATAAAGACCACTGACAGAGTAGGAATTCATGTCTTCATGACCATTAACAATAACATCTTGATCCTGAATTGTACTATGCCAATATTAACAAACGTATGACAATTATGTGCAAATGATGACGACGAATAGGAAAATGAATGAACTTCCTTTACTGAAAGGAGCAGTGCAGTCAAAACATGATTTTTCTGTGTTTTATTTATATTTCCACACTATGAAAGTTGGAATAATACTCTGAAATTGTAAAAATGATGATAATGCCCTGCTGTTTGAAAAGGCCTCCTGAAATGTCAGTTTGTTTGCATGGGTGGGGGTTTTCAACAGCCTGGTGACATCACCAGGCAATATACATGAATAGACCAATAACAAAGAGAGTTTGCCCTCCTCTCTTCAAATAACAGATAGTTTTCTGGTTACACATCCCTCCCATTAGGCCCCTAACTCAGGCCACTCCCAGACAGTCTTAGAAACATTTTTGCTTGAGAAATTGATTTTGCTAAGATATTTTTATTTATTTTTGACAATTTTTTTAATTGAGAAAAATCTTAATTGTTACCCAGAGATTATTTGATATTAAAATAAAAATGGCTGCTTTGGCCTAAAAAAAGACTTAACATTTTAATATGATGAATTCAATACTATCAGTGTCAGTATAATTGAGATGGTTTGCTCAGTATCTTTATTTGTGTTAAAAGACTCTCTTCTCTCCATATCCTAGCTATCCAGGCTCTGCGGTCAGTGCTCAACGCCTTGTGTGTGGTCAACAGGAAGAGCATGTTTGTCTATCAGGAGCGCACTACCAAATCAGTCTTCTACCTCAGGTTAGCCCTGGTGCCCCCCTTATTCTTACGCCACTGACTCCCCTCATTGTAGAACAGTCCCACCTCTTCATAGGCACTTCTCTCTGCTGCATCCAACCCTACACCCAGAGACTTGTTGAAGGAATTGAGTTGAGCATGCCAGTTCTTGATTATGCATTTTAAAGTTCCCTTACCCCCAACATATTCCCATGATCTCTGTTCTTCCCAGACTTTGTGAGACATCTCAAACAGGGAAGTACTGTGACCTGGATGGCAGCCTACAGCCCATGTCTCGCCCGGAGCCAGGAGCCCCTCTTCTCTGAGGAGTTCACGGTATAGTAGCACACTTACAAAGAGGGCTTCTCTATTGCTCAACAAGCAACTGTGGCCCTGAAGAACCATTAGGGCTGTATACTCTGAGGATCCCATAGTACAGTAGCAAGCTCATAGTTGATGTCTCTATTGAAGTGCAGGCAACTGTGGCACTGAGAAACCATTAGGGATCTGAAGTGGTGTCACCACTACATGATTTATTTGCTGTTCCCAGAACAGTGGTAACGTGCCCTTGGGTTAGAGATGATTTTGGGTTGTAATGTCAAATATCTGCAGTGGTCTGACGTGTGTGTGTGTGTCTGCATGTGTGTCTTTCTGTGCGTGCGTGTATGTTTTACTCCATCCATCTGCAGGGCTCCCGGTCATCTCTGGAAGGTGTCCGTCCAGTGGGACAGGTGGACAAACACATCCTGTTGCTGGTGCATGGAGTGGGAAGTGCTGGTAAGACAGGGATTTGGAGAGCAAGGGGAAGAGAGGGGCTCATGGGGATCGGGGAGCATTGGGACAGAATTCTGCAGTGTATGGATTGTGAGCAGAGGTAGCATAATGAGAGATGGGCTGAGCCTGCAGTTAAAAACCTCTGTGCACCTCTGTGTCACCTCTCAGTGCATTCCCACTCTGAGATAAATGTGCCCACACTACTGTCCTCATGGCTAATTTAAGAGTAACAGATGAAATCGCTGATTCATTGTGGGTGTCAAATAGTGTGAACATTCTGTACGCTGTGCTGCAGTACCTCTAACACCCTTCTAGATGGCACTGTTGATCTTGCTCCATTTAAACTCTGCCCAGGCTTCATCTATGATGTCAGCTGTTTCTCTCCGAAAGTCTTTCTGAGCTTCAACAACAAGTGACTTATTAAAATATTCCCAAGTTTTTTTTTCTTCTCCCCGACAACTGTTCATACAGCTCAACTTCCTTTGTTTACAGAGGGTTTAAGTTTTCTTTAAGTGTGTGTATGTGTTTCAATACAATGTTTGTTTTCAATTCAATGTTTGTTTCTAAGGCTCAAACACCTCACTGAGCATTGATTTGCATAAATATATCAGAGAGAGAGAGAGACACCACTAGGGTTGCACATTTTGGGGAATATTCAGAGGTGTAAACTTTCCGTGGGACTATATGGGAATTAAAGGAAATATATGCAAATTAATATTAATACCATTTAAATGTAGATGCTTTTTTGCATTGGATATATTTACCATATCATATAGAGACAGAAACATGAACCTTTTACCTTGTCATAAGTAGACATAATTACAAATGATTAAATCCTTCCAATAGAAATAAAATAACATTTTATTTATGAATTGAACTTTAATTAAATGAGTTGACTCTTCACATGGGATGATTTTACTGAACAACAAAAGAAAGGGAATATTAAATGATCCCCAACTATCCATCGCATCTCTCAAAAACGTTTTCAACATACATCTGTAAAATGATGTCTAGAAACTAAAGCTTTGGTTGTCTTCCTCTGAGGCTTCCATGTCTTCTCCCTGGACCTCTTCAATGTCCACCTCTTGGACATCAGACTCTGAGGCCTCATCTTCACTGTCACTTTCCAACCTTGTTGAGGATGGCTTGTTGTCAGGCTCAAAAAGCCTCAAATTTGCCAGGATGGCCACCAATTTTTCAACACTTGTATTGGTCAGCCTGTTGCGTGCTTTGGTGTGTGTTCCCAAACAAGGACCAGTTGCGCTCTGAGGCGGCTGATGTTGGTTTGATTTGGAGGATGATGGAGGCAACAGGGGAAATAGCCTCAGATCCACAAAGTCCCTTCCACCAGGTGGCTGATGAGATATGTTGGCACGACTGCCATATTGCATCTCCATCCCAAAGCCCTTGCTTGGAAGTGTACTTCGCCAGACTGCCAAGAACCTTACCCTCATCCAGGCCAAGGTGGAGAGACACGGTAGTGATGACACCATAGGGCTTGTTGATCTCTGCACCAGACAGGATGCTCTTGCCAGCTTGCCAGCATACTTGGGGTTCTACATGGGCCCTGCGGCGTGTATGGGCTTCAAGCAGAAGTCTTCACGCTTTTTGATGTATTTCAGAACTGCAGTTTTCTCTGCTTGGAGCAACAGTAAAAACAGTGAAGTGGTCAGGGCAGTGCAGATTTGTTCTCTTACATCTGCAAGCAGAATCTCAACATCAAACAGGATGGCATTGTCTCCCTCAATCCGCGCAATGGCTACTGCTATAGGTTTCAGGAGTATCAGGCTGCTTACCACTCTCTCCCAAAATACATCATCCAGACTGTGATATGGCCATTTCTTGGATAGACTCCTTCCCCTCCAGGAGACTGTCAAACATGATGACGACACCACCCCAACAGGTGTTGCTGGGCAGCTTCAATGTGGTACTCTTATTCTTCTCACTTTGCTAGGTGAGGTAGATTGCTGCTATAACTTGATAACTCTTCACATACCAAACCATTTCCGTGGCTCTCTTGTAGAGTGTATCCATTGTTTTCAGTGACATGATGTCCTTGAGGAGCAGATTCAATGCATGAGCAGCACAGCCAATGGGTGTGATGTGAGGGTAGGACTCCTCCTCTTTAGACCAAGCAGCCTTCATGTTCGCAGCATTGTCTGTCACCAGTACAAATACCTTCTGTGGTCCAAGGTCATTGATGACTGCCTTCAGCTCATCTGCAATGTAGAGACCGGTGTGTCTGTTGTCCCTTGTGTCTGTGCTCTTGTAGAATACTGGTTAAAGGGAAGGTGATGTAGTTATTTATTCCTTGCCCACGAACATTCAACCACCCATCAGAGAGGATTGCAATACAGTCTGCTTTCTCTATGATTTGCTTGACCTTCACTTGAACTCTGCATCCAGCAAATGAGAAGATAAAGCATTTCTGGTTGGAGGGATATATGCTGGGCGAAGAACATTCAGATGTCTCTTCCAAAACACATTGTCTGTGAGCATCAGAGGTGAACCAGTTGCATACACAGCTCGAGCAAGACATTCATCAGCATTGCTATGACTACGTTCCTCCATTGAGTCAAAAAAACTTCTGATTCCAGGAGGACCATGAGCTGTTGCTATCGATAAGGTGTCTAATTTATCATTTTCACCTCGAATAGAAGTAGAGGGACTTTTTTCAGAGGTTGCTTGTTGTGAGCACTGAGGGAACTTTATGCACTTGTCCAGATGATTCTTCATCTTTGTTGCATTCTTCACATATGATTTGGCACAGTATTTGCAAATGTACACAGCTTTTCCATCTACATTAGCTGCAGTGAAATGTCTCCACACATCAGATAGTGCTCGTTGCATTTTCCTGTAAAGATTAGGAAAAAATGAGTTAAAAAAACAACAAATACAATTCCATGTACAGATAAATAGTTAAGCAGTTAGATTTAACAACTCCTTAGTAAGATACATGTTTTAAAATTAAATATGTATGGAAACAGGTGAATTAACAATCAGTTAGCAGGCTCAAGCAAGCTAAAACCCACATGGTAGCAAAAACTAATTAGCAGAATTTGCTAACAAGTTAGAAATGATTTAAACACACTTTGCTGTAGGCTACTATTTACTAGTTAACAAAAAATAATGTATGTCATATAAAATATTTTCACCCAACCCAGTATTGTAATCAAAACTTACCAGAAAGCATGTAGTCCTTGGCTCAGGCAGTGAAGTAGAGTGGGCTCAATAACATCTCATTAGTGTGCAAGATCTTGAGAATCATCTGGACATGTGATGGAAGAATGCACTGTGCATGCAGAGGGTTGCAATTCCGTTGAATTGGGGATAGTTTAAGTAAAATACCTAGAAATGCCTTATGTGTATCCCACAAAAAAAGGTTCACTGTTATAAGCTAACTTTTTTGATGAATTTTGCTCTCGCTCTCGCTCTGTCTGTCTCTCTCGCTCTGTTTCGCTCGTTCTTGCTTTCTCTTGCTCACTCTCGCTCTCGCTCTGTCTGTCTCTCTCGCTCTGTTTCGCTCGTTCTTGCTTTCTCTTGCTCGCTCTCGCTCTCTCTGTCTCACTCTCTCTGTTTCGCTCGTTCTTGCTTTCTCTTGCTCGCTCTCGCTCTCGCTCTGTCTGTCTCTCTCGCTCTGTCTGTCTCGCTCGCTCTCTCTGTCTTGCACGCTCTCTCTGTCTCTCTCGCTCTGTCTCGCTCGCTTGCTCGCTCTCGCTCTCTCTCTGTCTCGCTCGCTCTCTCTGTCTCGCTCTGTCTCTATCGATAGCTCGCTCTGTCTCGCTCTCTCTCTCTTGATCTCTCTGTCTCGCTCGCTATCTCTGTTTCGCTCTCTCTGTCTCGCTCGCTCTCTCTGTCTCGCTTGCTCGCTCTCGCTCGCTCTCTCTGTCTCGCTCGCTATCTCTGTCTCGCTCGCTATCTCTGTCTCGCTCGCTATCTCTGTCTCGCTCGCTCTGTCTCGCTCGCTCTCGCGCTCTCGCTCGCTCTCTCTGTCTCGCCTGCTCGCTCTCGCTCGCTCTCTCTGTCTCGCTCGCTATATCTGTCTCGCTCTCTTTCTATCGATAGCTCGCTCTGTCTCGCTCTCTCTCTCTCGCTCGCTATCTCTGTTTCGCTCTCTCTGTCTCGCTCGCTCTCTCTGTCTCGCTCGCTCTCTCTGTCTTGCTTGCTTGTTCTCGCTCGCTCTCTCTGTCTCGCTCGCTCTCTCTGTCTCGCTCGCTCTCTCTGTCTCGCTCTCTCTGTTTCGCTCGCTCTCTCTGTCTCGCTCGCTCTCTCTGTCTCGCTCTCGCTCGCACTCTCTGTCTCGCTCGCTTGCTCTCGCTCACGCTCTCTGTCTCGCTCGCTTGCTCTCGCTCGCTCGCTCTCGCTCTCTCTTGCTCGCTCTCGCTCTGTCTGTCTCTCTCGCTCTGTTTCGCTCGTTCTTGCTTTCTCTTGCTCGCTCTCGCTCTCTCTGTCTCACTCTCTTTGTTTCGCTCGTTCTTGCTTTCTCTTGCTCGCTCTCGCTCTCGCTCTCTCTCTCGCTCTGTCTGTCTCGCTCGCTCTCTCTGGCTCTCGCTCTCTCTGTCTCTGGCTCTCTCTGTCTCTGGCTCTCGCTCTCTCTGTCTCGCTCGCTCTCTGTCTCGCTCGCTCTCTGTCTCGCTCGCTCTCGCTCTCTCTCTCTGTCTCGCTCGCTGTCGCTCTCTCTGTCTCGCTAGCTTTCACTGTCTCGCTCGCTCTCTCTGTCTCACTCTCTCTGTTTTGTTCGTTCTTGCTTTCTCTTGCTCGCTCTCGCTCTCGCTCTGTCTGTCTCTCTCGCGCTGTTTCGCTCGTTCTTGCTTTCTCTTGCTCGCTCTCGCTCTGTCTGTCTCTCTCGCTCTGTTTCGCTCGTTCTTGCTTTCTCTTGCTCGCTCTCGCTCTGTCTGTCTCTCTCGCTCTGTTTCGCTCGTTCTTGCTTTCTCTTGCTTGCTCTCGCTCTCTCTGTCTCTCTCGCTCTGTCTGTCTCGCTTGCTCTCTCTGTCTCGCTCGCTCTCTCTGTCTCGCTCTCTCTGTCTCGCTCTCTCTGTCTTGCTCGCTCTCTCTGTCTCGCTCGCTCTCTCTGTCTCGCTCTCTCTCTATCGATAGCTCGCTCTGTCTCGCTCTCTCTCTCTTGCTCTCTCTGTCTCACTCGCTATCTCTGTTTCGCTCTCTCTGTCTCGCTCGCTCTCTGTCTCACTCTCTCTGTTTTGTTCGTTCTTGCTTTCTCTTGCTCGCTCTCGCTCTCGCTCTGTCTGTCTCTCTCGCTCTGTTTCGCTCGTTCTTGCTTTCTCTTGCTCACTCTCGCTCTCGCTCTGTCTGTCTCTCTCGCTCTGTTTCGCTCGTTCTTGCTTTCTCTTGCTCGCTCTCGCTCTGTCTGTCTCTCTCGCTCTGTTTCGCTCGTTCTTGCTTTCTCTTGCTCGCTCTCGCTCTCTCTGTCTCACTCTCTCTGTTTCGCTCGTTCTTGCTTTCTCTTGCTCGCTCTCGCTCTCGCTCTGTCTGTCTCTCTCGCTCTGTCTGTCTCGCTCTGTCTCTCTGTCTTGCACGCTCTCTCTGTCTCTCTCGCTCTGTCTCGCTCGCTTGCTCTCTCTCGCTCTCTCTCTGTCTCGCTCGCTCTCTCTGTCTCGCTCTGTCTCTATCGATAGCTCGCTCTGTCTCGCTCTCTCTCTCTTGATCTCTCTGTCTCGCTCGCTATCTCTGTTTCGCTCTCTCTGTCTCGCTCGCTCTCTCTGTCTCGCTTGCTCGATCTCGCTCGCTATCTCTGTCTCGCTCGCTATCTCTGTCTCGCTCGCTATCTCTGTCTCGCTCGCTCTGTCTCGCTCGCTCTCGCTCTCGCTCGCTCTCTCTGTCTCGCCTGCTCGCTCTCGCTCGCTCTTTCTGTCTCGCTCGCTATATCTGTCTCGCTCTCTTTCTATCGATAGCTCGCTCTGTCTCGCTCTCTCTCTCTCGCTCGCTATCTCTGTTTCGCTCTCTCTGTCTCGCTCGCTCTCTCTGTCTCGCTCGCTCTCTCTGTCTCGCTTGCTCGTTCTCGCTCGCTCTCTCTGTCTCGCTCGCTCTCTCTGTCTCGCTCGCTCTCTCTGTCTCGCTCTCTCTGTTTCGCTCGCTCTCTCTGTCTCGCTCGCCCTCTCTGTCTCGCTCTCGCTCGCACTCTCTGTCTCGCTCGCTTGCTCTCGCTCGCTCGCTCTCGCTCTCTCTTGCTCGCTCTCGCTCTGTCTGTCTCTCTCGCTCTGTTTCGCTCGTTCTTGCTTTCTCTTGCTCGCTCTCGCTCTCTCTGTCTCTCTCGCTCTGTCTGTCTCGCTCGCTCTGTCTCGCTCGCTCGCTCTCTCTGTCTCGCTCGCTCTCTCTGTCTCGCTCTCTCTGTCTCGCTCTCTCTGTTTCGCTCGCTCTCTCTGTCTCGCTCGCTCTCTCTGTCTCGCTCTCGCTCGCGCTCTCTGTCTCGCTCGCTTGCTCTCGCTCGCGCTCTCTGTCTCGCTCGTTTGCTCTCGCTCGCTCGCTCTCGCTCTCTCTGGCTCGCTCGCTCTCGCTCTCTCTGGCTCGCTCGCTCTCGCTCTCTCTGGCTCACTCTCGCTCTCTCTGGCTCGCTCTCTCTGTCTCGCTCTCTGTCTCGCTCTATCTCTCGCTCTCTCTCGCGCGTGCTCTCTCTCATGCTCTCGTTCTCGTGCGCTCTCTCTCTCGCACTCTCTCTCCCGCGCGGTCTCTCGCCCGCATGCTCTCTCTCTCGCACGCTCTCTCGCCCACGCTCTCTGTCTCTGGCTCTCGCTCGCTCTGTCTCTAGCTCTCGCTCTCTCTGGCTCTCGCTCTCTCTGTCTCTGGCTCTCTCTGTCTCTGGCTCTCGCTCTCTTTCTCTGTCTCGCTCGCTCTCTCTGTCTCGCTCGCTCTCTCTGTCTCGCTCGCTCTCGCTCTCTCTGTCTCGCTCGCTTTCACTGTCTCGCTCGCTCTCTCTGTCTCACTCTCTCTGTTTTGTTCGTTCTTGCTTTCTCTTGCTCGCTCTCGCTCTCTCTCTGTCTGTCTCTCTCGCTCTGTTTCGCTCGTTCTTGCTTTCTCTTGCTCGCTCTCGCTCTGTCTGTCTCTCTCGCTCTGTTTCGCTCGTTCTTGCTTTCTCTTGCTCGCTCTCGCTCTCGCTCTGTCTGTCTCTCTCGCTCTGTTTCGCTCGTTCTTGCTTTCTCTTGCTCGCTCTCGCTCTCTCTGTCTCTCTCGCTCTGTCTGTCTCGCTCGCTCTGTCTCGCTCGCTCGCTCTCTCTGTCTCGCTCGCTCTCTCTGTCTCGCTCGCTCTCTCTGTTTCGCTCGCTCTCTCAGTCTCGCTCGCTCTCTCTGTCTCGCTCTCGCTCTCTGTCTCGCTCGCTTGCTCTCGCTCGCGCTCTCTGTCTCGCTCGCTTGCTCTCGCTCGCTCGCTCTCGCTCTCTCTGGCTCGCTCTCTCTGTCTCGCTCTCTGTCTCGCTCTCTCTGTCTCGCTCTCTGTCTCGCTCTATCTCTCCCTCTCTCTCGCGCGTGCTCTCTCTCACGCTCTCGTTCTCGTGCGCTCTCTCTCTCGCACTCTCTCTCCCGCGCGTTCTCTCGTCCGCATGCTCTCTCTCTCTCGCACGCTCTCTCGCCCACGCTCTCTGTCTCTGGCTCTCGCTCGCTCTGTCTCTGGTTCTCGCTCTCTCTGGCTCTCGCTCTCTCTGTCTCTGGCTCTCTCTGTCTCTGGCTCTCGCTCTCTCTCTCTGTCTCGCTCGCTCTCTCTGTCTCGCTCGCTCTCTCTGTCTCGCTCGCTCTCGCTCTCTCTGTCTCGCTCTCTCTGTCTCGCTCGCTCTCGCTCTCTCTGTCTCGCTCGCTTTCACTGTCTCGCTCGCTCTCTCTGTCTCACTCTCTCTGTTTTGTTCGTTCTTGCTTTCTCTTGCTCGCTCTCGCTCTCTCTCTGTCTGTCTCTCTCGCTCTGTTTCGCTCGTTCTTGCTTTCTCTTGCTCGCTCTCGCTCTCGCTCTGTCTGTCTCTCTCGCTCTGATTCGCTCGTTCTTGCTTTCTCTTGCTCGCTCTCGCTCTCTCTGTCTCTCTCGCTCTGTCTGTCTGTCTCGCTCTGTCTGTCTCGCTCGCTCTCTCTGTCTCGCTCGCTCTCTCTGTCTCGCTCGCTCTCGCTCTGTCTCGCTCGCTCTCGCTCGCTCTCTCTCTATCGATAGCTCGCTCTGTCTCGCTCTCTCTCTTGCTCTCTCTGTCTCACTCGCTATCTCTGTTTCGCTCTCTCTGTCTCGCTCTCTCTGTCTGTCTCTCTCGCTCTGTTTCGCTCGTTCTTGCTTTCTCTTGCTCACTCTCGCTCTGTCTGTCGCTCTCGCTCTGTCTGTCTCTCTCGCTCTGTTTCGCTCGTTCTTGCTTTCTCTTGCTCGCTCTCGCTCTCGCTCTGTCTGTCTCTCTCGCTCTGATTCGCTCGTTCTTGCTTTCTCTTGCTCGCTCTCGCTCTCTCTGTCTGTCTCGCTCTGTCTGTCTCGCTCGCTCTCTCTGTCTCGCTCGCTCTCTCTGTCTCGCTCGCTCTCGCTCTGTCTCGCTCGCTCTCGCTCGCTCTCTCTCTATCGATAGCTCGCTCTGTCTCGCTCTCTCTCTTGCTCTCTCTGTCTCACTCGCTATCTCTGTTTCGCTCTCTCTGTCTCGCTCGCTCTGTCTGTCTCTCTCGCTCTGTTTCGCTCGTTCTTGCTTTCTCTTGCTCACTCTCGCTCTGTCTGTCGCTCTCGCTCTGTCTGTCTCTCTCGCTCTGTTTCGCTCGTTCTTGCTTCATCTTGCTCGCTCTCGCTCTCTCTGTCTCACTCTCTCTGTTTCGCTCGTTCTTGCTTTCTCTTGCTCGCTCTCGCTCTCGCTCTCTCTCTCGCTCTGTCTGT
This sequence comes from Oncorhynchus mykiss, assembly GCF_057628025.1. Lineage (NCBI taxonomy): Eukaryota > Metazoa > Chordata > Actinopteri > Salmoniformes > Salmonidae > Oncorhynchus > Oncorhynchus mykiss. The sequence goes on from NC_143026.1 coordinate 79,825,295, forward strand.
CTCGCTCGCTCTCTCTGTCTCGCTCGCTCTCTCTGTCTCGCTCGCTCTCTCTGTCTTGCTCGCTCTCTCTGTCTTGCTCGCTCTCTCTGTCTCGCTCGCTCTCTCTCTGTCTCGCTCGCTCTCGCTCTGTCTCGCTCGCTTGCTCGCTCTGTCTCGCTCGCTCTCGCTCTCTCTCTCTCTGTCTCGCTCGCTCTCTCTGTCTCGCTCTCTCTCTATCGATAGCTCTCTCTGTCTCGCTCGCTATCTCTGTTTCGCTCTCTCTGTCTCGCTCGCTCTCTCTGTCTCGCTCGCTCGCTCTCGCTCGCTCTCTCTGTCTCGCTCGCTCGCTCTCGCTCGCTCTCTCTGTCTCGCTCGCTCGCTCTCGCTCGCTCTCTCTGTCTCGCTCGCTATCTCTGTCTCGCTCGCTCTCGCTCGCTCTCTCTGTCTCGCCTGCTCGCTCTCGCTCGCTCTCTCTGTCTCGCTCGCTATATCTATCTCGCTCTCTTTCTATCGATAGCTCGCTCTGTCTTGCTCTCTCTGTCTCGCTCGCTCTGTCTCGCTCGCTCTCGCTCGCTCTCGCTCTCACTCGCTCTCTGTCTCGCCTGCTCGCTCTCGCTCGCTCTCTCTGTATCGCTCGCTTGCTCTCGCTCTCTCTGTCTCGCTCGCTCTCGCTCTCTCTGTCTCGCTCGCTTTCACTGTCTCGCTCGCTCTCTCTGTCTCACTCTATCTGTTTTGTTCGTTCTCGCTTTCTCTTGCTCGCTCTCGCTCTTGCTCTGTCTGTCTCTCTCGCTCTGTTTTGCTCGTTCTTGCTTTCTCTTGCTCGCACTCGCTCGCTCTCTCTGTCTCGCTCGCTATCTCTGTCTCGCTCTCTCTGTCTCGCTCGCTCTGTCTCGCTTGCTCTCGCTCTCGCTCGCTCTCTCTGTCTCGACTGCTCGCTCTCGCTCGCTGTCGCTCGCTTGCTCTCACTCTCTCTGTCTCGCTCGCTTTCACTGTCTCGCTCGCTCTCTCTTTCTCACTCTCTCTGTTTTGTTCGTTCTTGCTTTCTCTTGCTCGCTCTCGCTCTCGCTCTGTCTGTCTCTCTCACTCTGTTTCGCTCGTTCTTGCTTTCCCTTGCTCGCTCTCGCTCTGTCTGTCTCTCTCGCTCTGTTTCGCTCGTTCTTGCTTTCTCTTGCTCGCTCTCGCTCTGTCTGTCTCTTTGCTCTGTTTTGCTCGTTCTTGCTTTCTCTTGCTCGCTCTCGCTCTGTCTGTCTGTCGCTCGCTATCTCTGTCTCGCTCGCTCTCGCTCTCGCTCGCTCTCTCTGTCTCGCCTGCTCGCTCTCGCTCGCTCTCTCTGTCTCGCTCGCTATATCTATCTCGCTCTCTTTCTATCGATAGCTCGCTCTGTCTCGCTCTCGCTCTCGCTCGCTCTCTGTCTCGCCTGCTCGCTCTCGCTCGCTCTCTCTGTATCGCTCGCTTGCTCTCGCTCTCTCTGTCTCGCTCGCTCTCGCTCTCTCTGTCTCGCTCGCTTTCACTGTCTCGCTCGCTCTCTCTGTCTCACTCTATCTGTTTTGTTCGTTCTCGCTTTCTCTTGCTCGCTCTCGCTCTTGCTCTGTCTGTCTCTCTCGCTCTGTTTCGCTCGTTCTTGCTTTCTCTTGCTCGCACTCGCTCGCTCTCTCTGTCTCGCTCGCTATCTCTGTCTCGCTCTCTCTGTCTCGCTCGCTCTGTCTCGCTTGCTCTCGCTCTCACTCGCTCTCTCTGTCTCGACTGCTCGCTCTCGCTCGCTATCGCTCGCTTGCTCTCGCTCTCTCTGTCTCGCTCGCTTTCACTGTCTCGCTCGCTCTCTCTGTCTCACTCTCTCTGTTTTGTTCGTTCTTGCTTTCTCTTGCTCGCTCTCGCTCTCGCTCTGTCTGTCTCTCTCACTCTGTTTCGCTCGTTCTTGCTTTCTCTTGCTCGCTCTCGCTCTGTCTGTCTCTCTCGCTCTGTTTCGCTCGTTCTTGCTTTCTCTTGCTCGCTCTCGCTCTGTCTGTCTCTTTCGCTCTGTTTTGCTCGTTCTTGCTTTCTCTTGCTCGCTCTCGCTCTGTCTGTCTGTCTCTCTCGCTCTGTTTCACTCGTTCTTGCTTTCTCTTGCTCGCTCTCGCTCTCTCTGTCTCACTCTCTCTGTTTCGCTCGTTCTTGCTTTCTCTTGCTCGCTCTCGCTCTCTCTGTCTCGCACGCTCTCTCTGTCTCGCACGCTCTCTCTGTCTCGCTCGCTCTCTCTGTCTCGCTCGCTCTCTCTGTCTCGCTCGCTTGCTCGCTCTCGCTCGCTCTCTCTGTCTCGCTCGCTATCTCTGTCTCGCTCGCTCTGTCTCGCTCGCTCTGTCTCGCTCTGTCTCGCTCGCTCTCTCTGTCTCGCTTGCTCGCTCTCGCTCTCGCTCTCTCTTGCTCACTCTCGCTCTCTCTTGCTCGCTCTCGCTCTCCGGCTCGCTCTCGCCCTCTCTCGCTCTCTGTCTCGCTCTCTGTCTCTGGCTCTGGCTCTCACTCTCTCTGTCTCTGGCTCTCTTTCTGTGTGTGTCTCTGTCTCTCTCTAAGCACTATTTCCATCAGAGCAGAGAGCTTCCTGACTCTGATATCTGCCTCTCCAATAAGCCTGGAGGCCAGGGGACCGGAGGGAAAGGTAATGACGTTCTCTTTCTCGCTCTCTCTCACTCTCCATGTTTTCAGTGTGTGTGCGTGCCTACTCATGTGTGCACATGTTTTTTTTAAGCTGCTGACTTAGAGGGAGTTATATCACGGGTTGTGCTGACAGCCTCTTCCCATATTTATACCTCCCACCACATAAAATAATGCACAGCAAATGATCACAGCACTGTCTTGCCATGCATAGCTAATAAACACTAATCTAATTTCTCCTGTTCTGCTACGATGCTACTGGTTAGTGCTACACTCATTCTCCAAGTGACTAGACTGTCATTCTCCAGCTTCCGTATGCGATGTGTGGTGGTAACATTTCTGAATTTTAATGATCACCTGTTGTTTTGCATTACTCTGTTTGAGGTTCAGGTATTATTTATCTGTTGACAGGCAGCACATACTATTGTCGTGTGTGGGGGTGGGTGGGTGAGTGTGTGGGGGTGGGTGGGTGAGTGTGCAATATGGCCACCTGTCAGTTATGATTAGCCTATAGTAAGACAGTACTCCGGTTATGATTAGCCTATAGTAAGACAGAACTCCAGTTATGATTAGCCTATAGTAAGACAGTACTCCGGTTATGATTAGCCTTTAGTAAAACAGAACTGCTGTTATGATTAGCCTATAGTAAGACAGTACTCCAAATGTATTTATATAGCCCTTCTTACATCAGCTGATATCTCAAAGTGCTGTACAGAAACACAGCCTAAAACCCCAAAGAGCAAGCAATGCAGGTGTAGAAGCACGGTGGCTATGAAAAACTCCCTAGAAAGGCCGGAACCTAGGAAGAAACCTAGAGAGGAAGCAGGCTGTAAGGGGTGGCCAGTCCTCTTCTGGCTGTGCCGGGTGGAGATTATAACAGAACATGGCCAAGATGTTCAACTGTTAATAGATGACCAGCAGGGTCAAATAATAATAATCACAGTGGTTGTAGAGGGTGCAACAAGTCAGCACCTCAGGAGTAAATGTCAGTTGGCTTTTCATAGCCGGTCATTAAGAGTATCTCTACCACTCCTGCTGTCTCTAGAGAGTTGAAAACAGCAGGTCTGTGACAGGTAGCACGTCCGGTGAACAGGTCACAGTTCCATAGCCGCAGGCAGAACAGTTGAAACTGGAGCAGCAGCACGGCCAAGTGGACTGGAGACAGCAAGGAGTCATCATGCCAGGTAGTCCTGAGGCATGGTCCTAGGGCTCAGGTCCTCCGAGAGAGATAAAGAAAGAAAGAGAATTAGAGAGAGCATACTTAAATTCACACAGGACACTGGATAAGACAGGAGAAGTACTCCAGATATAACAGACTGACCCTAGCCCCTCGACACAAACTACTGCAGCATAAATACTGAAGGCTGAGACAGGAGGGGTCAGGAGACACTGTGGCCCCATCCAATGATACCCCCGGACAGGGCCAAACATGAAGGATATAACCCCACCCACTTTGCCAAAGCACACCACTAGAGGGATATCTTCAACCACCAACTTACCATCCTGAGACAAGGCCGAGTATAGCCCACAAAGATCTCTGCCACGGCACAACCCAAGGGGCCAACCCAGACAGGAATATCTTGTCAGTGACTCAACCCACACAAGTGATGCAACCCTCCTAGGAACTGCATGGAAGGGCCCCAGTAAGCCAGTGACTCAGCCCCTGTAATAGGGTTAGAATCCCAGTGGAGAGAGGGGAACCGGCCAGGCAGAGACAGCAAGGGCGGTTTCTTGTTCCAGAGCCTTTGCGTTCACCTTCACACTCCTGGGCCAGACTACACTCAATCATATGACCCACTGAAGAGATGTGTCTTCAGTAAAGACTTAAAGGTTGAGACCGAGTCTGCGTCTCTCACATGGGTAGGCAGACCATTCCATAAAAATGGAGCTCTATAGGAGAAAGCCCTGCCTCCAGCTGTTTTCTTATACATTCTAGGGACAATTAGGAGGCCTGCGTCTTGTGACCGTAGCATACGTATAGGTACAGTGGGGCAAAAAAGTATTTAGTCAGCCACCGATTGTGCAAGTTCTCCCACTTAAAAAGATGAGAGAGGCCTGTAATTTTCATCATAGGTACACTTCAACTATGACAGACAAAATGAGAAAAAAAATCCAGAAAATCACATTGAAGGATTTTTTATGAATTTATTTGCAAATTATGGTGGAAAATAAGTATTTGGTCACTTACAAACAAGCAAGATTTCTGGCTCTCACAGACCTGTAACTCCTTCTTTAAGAGGCTCCTCTGTCCTCCACTCGTTACCTGTATTAATGGCACCTGTTTGAACTTGTTATCAGTATAAAAGACACCTGTCCACAACCTCAAACAGTTACACTCCAAACTCCAGTATGGCCAAGACCAAAGTACTGTCAAAGGACACCAGAAACAAAATTGTAGACCTGCACCAGGCTGGGAAGACTGATTCTGCAATAGGTAAGCAGCTTGGTTTGAAGGAATCAACTGTGGGAGCAATTATTAGGAAATGGAAGACATACAAGACCACTGATAATCTCCCTTGATCTGGGTCTCCACGCAAGATCTCACCCCGTGGGGTCAAAATGATCACAAGAACGGTGAGCAAAATTCCCAGAACCACACGGGGGGACCTAGTGAATGACCTGCAGAGAGCTGGGACCAAAGTAACAAAGCCTACCATCAGTAACACAGTACGCCGCCAGGGACTCAAATCCTGCAGTGCCAGACGTGTCCCCCTGCTTAAGCCAGTACATGTCCAGGCCCGTCTGAAGTTTGCTAGAGAGCATTTGGATGATCCAGGAGAAGATTGGGAGAATGTCATATGGTCAGATGAAACCAAAATATAACTTTTTGGTAAAAACTCAACTCGTCGTGTTTGGAGGACAAAGAATGCTGAGTTGCATCCAAAGAACACCATACCTACTGTGAAGCATGGGGGTGGAAACATCATGCTTTGGGGCTGTTTTTCTGCAAAGGGACCAGGACGACTGATCCGTGTAAAGGAAAGAATGAATGGGGCCATGTATCGTGAGATTTTGAGTGAAAACCTCCTTCCATCAGCAAGGGCATTGAAGATGAAACGTGGCTGGGTCTTTCAGCATGAAAATGATCCCAAACACACCGCCCGGGCAACGAAGGAGTGTCTTCGTAAGAAGCATTTCAAGTTCTTGGAGTGGCCTAGCCAGTCACCAGATCTCAACCCCATAGAAAATCTTTGGAGGGAGTTGAAAGTCCGTTTTGCCCAGCAACATTCCCAAAACATCACTGCTCTAGAGGAGATCTGCATGGAGGAATGAGCCAAAATACCAGCAACAGTGAGTGAAAACCTTGTGAAGACTTACAGAAAACGTTTGATCTCTGTCATTGCCAACAAAGGGTATATAACAAAGTATTGAGATAAACTTTTGTTATTGACCAAATACTTTTTTCGCAATAATTTTCAAATAAATTCATTAAATATCCTACAATGTGATTTTCTAGATTTTTTTCTCATTTTGTCTGTCATAGTTGAAGTGTATCTATGATGAAAATTACATGCCTCTCTCATCTTTTTAAGTGGGAGAACTTGCACAATTGGATGACTAAATAGTTTTTTGCCCCACTATATGTACGGCAGGACCAAATTAGAAAGATAGGTAGGTGCAAGCCCAAAATATGCTTCTCAACCATTGCAAAACAAGCATTTGTGTAACAGTATTGATGGCTAACGTAGCATTTAGCATTAGCATTCAGCTGGCAACATTTACACAAAAAAACAGAAAAGCATTCAAAAAAATAATTTACCTTTGAAGAACTTCAGATGTTTTCAATGAGGAGACTCTCAGATAGCAAATGTTCAGTTTTTCCTGAAAGATTATTTGTTTAGGACAAATCGCTCCGTTTTCTGCGTCACGTTTAGCTATGAAAAAACCCCTGTATCCAGGATTGTGTAAATCTATCAGCAAGCTCATTAGCATAACACAACGTTAACTATTTATGAAAATCGCAAATGAAATGAAATAAATATGCCATCTCTCAAGCTTAGCCTTTTGTAAACAACACTGTCATCTCAGATTTTCAAAATATGCTTCTCAACCATAGGAAAACAATAATTTGTGTAAAAGTAGCTAGCTAGAGTTAGCATTTCGCGTTAGCATTTAGCGTTAGCATTAGCGTTAGCATCCAGCACGCAACATTAACAAAAACATAAAAGCCTTCAAATAAAATCATTTACCTTTGAAGAACTTCTGATGTTTTCAATGAGGATACTCTCAGTTAGATAGCAGATGCTCAGTTTTTCCAAAAAGATTCCTTGTGTATTAGAAATAGCTCCGTTTTATACATCACATTTGGCTACCAAAAAAAATCCATAAATTCAGTCCTCAAAACGCAAACTTTTTTCCAAATTAACTCCATAATATCGACTGAAAACATGGCAAACGTTGTTTAGAATCAATCATCAAGGTGTTTTTCACATATCTCTTCATTGATACATCGTTCTTGGACACATGCTTTCTCCCCTGAATCAAATGGTAAAGTAGAAGCAGCTGGCAATTGCGCACCGAATTCGACGCAGGACACCAGGCGGACACTTGGAAAATGTAGTCTCTTATGGTCAATCTTCCAATGATATGCCTACAAATACGTCACAATGCTGCTAAGACCTTGGGCGAACGACAGAAAGTGTAGGCTCATTCGTTGCGCAATCACAGCCATATAAGGAGAGAATGGAAAACAGAGCTTCAGAAATTCTGCTAATTCCTGGGTGATGCATCATCTTGGTTTCGCCTGTAGAATGAGTTCTGGGGCACTTACAGACAAAATCTTTGCAGATTCTGAAACTTCAGAGTGTTTTCTTTCCAAAACTGTCAAGAATATGCATAGTCGAGCATCTTTTCGTGACAAAATATCGCGCTTAAAACGGGAACGTTTTTTATCCAAAAATGAAATAGCGCCCCTAGAGCTCTAATTAACAGGAATCCAGTGTAGAGAGGCTAGCACTGGAGTAATATGATCACATTTTTGGGTTCTAGTCAGGATGCTAGCAGCCATATTTAGCACTAACTGAGGTTTATTTATTGCTTTATCCGGGTAGCCGGAAAGTAGAGCATTGCAGTAGTTAAACCTAGAAATAACAAAAGCATGGATACATTTTTCTGCATCATTTTTGGACAGAAAGTTTCTGATTTTTGCAATGTTACGTAGATGGAAAAAAGCTGTCCTTGAAACAGTCTTGATATGTTCGTCAAAAGAGAGATCAGAGTCCAGAGTAACGCTGAGGGTCCTTCACAGTTTTATTTGAGACAACTGTACAACCATCAAGATTAATCTCAGATTCAACAGAAGATCTCTTTGTTTCTTGGGACGTAGAACAAGCATCTCTGTTTTGTCCGAGTTTAAAAGTAGAACATTTGCAGCCATCCACTTCCTTATGTCTGAAACACAGGCTTCTAGCGAGGGCAATTTTGGGGCTTCACCATGTTTCATTGAAATGTACAGCTGTGTGTCATCCACGTAGCAGTGAAAGTTAACATTATGTTTTCGAATGACATCCCTAAGAGGTAAAATATATAGTGAAAACAATAGTGGTCCTAAAACGGAACCTTGAGGAACACTGAAATTTACAGTTGATTTGTCAGAGGACAAACTACCCACAGAGACAAACTGATTTATTTCTGACAGATAACATCTCAACCAGGCCAGAACTTGTCGGTGTAGACCAATTTGGGCTTCCAATCTCCCCAAAAGATTGTGGTGATTGATTATCAAAAGCAGCACTAAGGTCTAGGAGCACGAGTACAGATGCAGAGCCTCGGTCTGACGCCATTAAAAGGTAATTTCCCACCTTCACAAGTGCAGTCTCAGTGCTATGATGGGGTCTAAAACCAGACTGAAGCATTTCGTATACATTGTTTGTCTTCAGGCAGGCAGTGAGTTGCTACGCAACAGCTTTTTCTACAATTTCTGAGAGGAATGGAAGATCCGATATAGGCCGATAGTTTTTTATATTTTCTGGGTCAAGTTATGATTAGCCTATAGTAAGACAGTACTTCAGTTATGATTAGCCTATAGTAAGACAGTACTCCAGTTGTTCAACGCTGGTCCGACCAATCTGATTCCACGCTTCAAGACTGCTTCGATCACGTGGATTGGGATATGTTCCGCATTGCGTCCAACAACACCATTGATGAATATGCTGATTCGGTGAGCGAGTTCATTAGCAAGTGCATCGGCAATGTTGTACCCACAGCAACTATTAAAACATTCCCAAACCAGAAACCGTGGATTGATGGCAGCATTCGTGCAAAACTGAAAGTGCAAACCACTGCTTTTAACCAGGGCAAGGTGACCGGAAACATGACCGAATACAAACAGTGTAGCTATTCCCTCCGCAAGGCAATCAAACAAGCTAAGCGTCAGTATAGAGACAAAGTAGAATCTCAATTCAACGGCTCAGACACAAGAGGTATGTGGCAGGGTCTACAGTCAATCACGGATTACAAAAAGAAAACCAGCCCTGTCACGGACCAGGATGTCTTGCTCCCAGGCAGACTAAATAACTTTTTTGCCCGCTTTGAGGACAATACAGTGCCACTGACACGGTCCGCAACTGAAACATGCGGACTCTCCTTCACTGCAGCCGACGCAAGGAAAACATTTAAACTTGTCAACCCTCGCAAGGCTGCAGGCCCAGACGGCATCCTCAGCCGCGCCCTCAGAGCATGCGCAGACCAGCTGGCTGGTGTGTTTACGGACATATTCAATCAATCCCTATCCCAGTCTGTTGTTCCCACATGCTTCAAGAGGGCCACCATTGTTCCTGTTCCCAAGAAAGCTAAGGTAACTGAGCTAAACGACTACCGCCTCGTAGCACTCACTTCCGTCATCATGAAGTGCTTTGAGAGACTAGTCAAGGACCATATCACCTCCACCCTACCTGACACCCAATTTGCTTACCGCCCCAATAGGTCCATAGATGACGCAATCGCAACCACACTGCACAATGCCCTAACCTATCTGGACAAGATGAATACCTATGTGAGAATGCTGTTCATCGACTACAGCTCAGCATTTAACACCATAGTACCCTCCAAACTCGTCATCAAGCTCGAGACCCTGGGTCTCAACCCCGCCCTGTGCAACTGGGTACTGGACTTCCTGACGGGCCGCCCCCAGGTGGTGAGGGTAGGTAACAACATCTCCACCCCACTGATCCTCAACACTGGGGCCAGTACTCCGGTTATGATTAGCTTATAGTAAGACAGTTGTCCTGTTCATTATATAGTTTGTTGACAGCTACATTGTAATTAATTCTGTTTTTTACTTATATTATCCCCACAGCATTCCTGTTGTTATAAATCATGTTTAAAACCAGTGGAATTTAATAGCTGCTGATATCTCACTTAAACTGACCTCTTTCTGTAGTGTCAGAATCAAAGTACCAAGGCTGATGTTCGTTGAAGAGGCTTTTTTCTCTCCATGATGTGTCCCAAATGGCAAACTATTTTCCTATAAAGTGCACTACTTTTGACCAGAGCCCATCAAAACTAGTGCACTATAATTGGAATAGGCTGCCATTTGGGATGTACACAACCCAGACCTTGCATTCATTTCCCATGCAGTCTAACTTATTTTTAATTGCTGTGAAGGGAAGCTCTGATTTCATCTCATTAATTTGAAGACTTGCACAACAAGGTGCTTAAGTTATTTGAATTACTTGATCCCTGCCCAGCGTGACATAATTATGTTAGGTGCAGACTGCTACTCAGACAGTTAGGGAAGTTTTTGGCAGAGCTGGAAGGTGTTTAGTCCTGCACTGTTGTATTCCATTGCCAGCTAATTAAGAAACTGTTTGCCACATTAATCTTGTCAAACTCAGAGCCTAAAATACACGTCTACTATGCTTGAATACCAAGGACTGCTTCAGTGATTCCATCTCAGAGAGCTAATAGAGTTTTATTGCAGAATGCAGAAAGAGACATTTTCCTCTTACTAATAGCTGTGCACCAAGGCCCTGTGACAAATAACGCATATTATAACTCATACTGTATGTGCTAAAATAGTAGCAATGACCGTGAGTAAAGGGAGTTAATAAGGAGTTGGAGTGCCAGGCTAGCTCTTGTCCTGGGCATAAATGTGGCTCGTTAACGCTGAGCCTTCCTTCAAGCCTCACTAACACCCTGGACCAGAGCTACACAAGTGGAGGCCCAGCAGAGGGTCTTCTGGACATTTGAATTAAATTGTAGATCAATTAGAGCTAGGGTTGTAAAAAAAAGCAGGGAACCTGAAATCCTCTCTGCAGTATTTGTGGAAAACCTGTGAATTTTGGGAAAGTTAGCGTAACCCTTTGCAACCCTAATTAGAGATGATGTTATGATGCTGTTCCACTGACTCCCCTCACTCCTCAGCAGTTTCTTCAGTTTACACTACTTAGTACACAGTTTGCAAATTACCATACATTTCATTAGCAGCTGATGCACCATCTGGCTTTCAGAAGGAGCTGATAAGAAACACCTCTCATAGCATACAGTGCCTTCAGAAAGTATTCACACCCCTTAACTTTTTTCACATTTTGTTGCATTAAAGGGATTTTGTCATTTTGTCACACAATACCTCATAATGTCAAAGTGGATTATGTTTTTAGAAATGTATACTAATTAATAAAAAACTTAAAAGCTGAAATGTCTTGTGTCAATAAGTATTCAACCACTTTTTTATGGCAAACCTAATAAGTTCAGGAGTAAAATGTGCTTAACATGTAGGGGTGGCAGGTAGCCTAGTGGTTAGAGCATTGGACTAGTAACCGGAAGGTTGCAAGATCGAATCCGCGAGCTGACAAGGTAAAAATCTGTCGTTCTGCCCCTGAACAAGGCAGTTAACCCACTAGGCTGTTCCTAGGCCATTGAAACAAAACAAAAAAATCTTAACCGGTACAATAAAGGTACAATAAACAATAAATGTTGCATGGACTCACTCTGTGTGCAATAATAGTGTTTTAACATTATGGTTTTTATGATTACCTCATCTCTGTACCCGACACATACAATTATAATTAAGGTTCCTCAGTCGAGCAGTGAATTTCAAACACAGATTCAACCACAAAAACCAGGGAGGTTTTCCAATGCCTCGCAAAAAGGGCACCTATTGGTAAATGGGTGTAAAAAAAATAAAATAAATATGTATAATAAAAAAATACATTTGAATATCCATTTAAGCATGATTAATGTATTAATTACACATTGGATGGTGTATCAAGAAACACAATTACTACAAAGATACATGCGTTCTTCCTAACTTAGGTGGCGGAGAGAAAGGAAACTCAAGGATTTCACAATGAGGCCAATGGTGACTTTTTAAAACAGTTACAGTTTAATGGCTGTGATGGGAGGAAACTGAGGATGGATCAATAATATTGTAGTTACTCCACAATACTAACCTAAATGACAGAGTGAAAAGAAGGAAGCCTGAACAGAATAAAAAATATTCCCAAACATGCATCCTGTTTGCAACAAGGCACTAAAGTAAAACTGCAAAAAATGCACACAAAAAAAAATGCTTTGCTTTATTCTTGACCAGGTTGCAGTTGTAAATGAGAACTTGTTCTCAACTAGACTACCTGGTTAAATAAAGGTGAAATATATATATATATATATATATATATATATATATATATATATATATATATATATTTTTTTTTTTTAAAACTGTCCTAGAGAAAAACCTGGTTCAGTCTGCTTTCCACCAGACACTTGGAGATTAGTTCTCCTTTCGGCAGGACAATAACCTACACTGGAGTTGCTTAACAAGAAGACAGTGAAAATTATCAAAAACAATTTCACAGAGTTTGAATAATTGTTTTAATTTAATGTGCAAAAGTTGCACAATCCAGGTGTGGAAAGCTCTTAGGGCCCGATTCCGATTTTAGGAAATAACGCCTTTCTTACGCACGCCTTTCCTATGCATTTATCAGTAGATGGTATTCAGACTTACAGTATGAAGGTGTGTAACGGGCTTTACCTGCGTGGTTCCCTTGCGCACGCTGAACAAATGTAATTCAACCACTGAAAAAACCCTCCCACTTGCTGGCCAGCAGATTTTTTTTCGTGGAGTTTTCATTCAAAAGGCTTTTCAGTACATTTATCTTAAGCCATCCCTTTAAATACGCTGTACATTTTTAGTTCGATTTTTGTCGACTGACTCAATAAAATGTATCGAGAGATCGGTTCAGAATATTAGGCATCAATTAAAGAAACCCATCTAAATATATGCATTTTTTGTGTCCGTTTCAGCACCAAATGGTAGATGTAAAAAATACTATGATCTTGTAGATTATTTAAGGTTAGAAAAGTATTTTTGAATCATAAACAGGTTTGAGAGCCTTTACGCATGGAAGAAAGAAAATGGTGTATTGATTCATTCTGAAAATTGCCACATTCAGTTCTTCAACCCATGGTAATTTTGTAAGATTAGTGTACATATATAATTATAATAGGGAGAATAGTGTACAATAGTAGGCTATACCCTCATCTATTGCCTGCACTAACCATGGAACTGTGTGACGAAACAGCCAAGTATTTCACCATGTGTCGTGTTCAAACTGTTATGGCTTGGTCTGTACTCCGCTCCGTAACGATTTAATTAGTCTACAGGTTATTTTTATATTATCAACTGTCAATGTTCCTCAACATCAACCACATGGCTGTGATGGCATTTACAGATTAAGCAAATTAAGGTAAACTAAACAATGTAATTAAATGGAATGATAATGTAGGCTATACCAAATGAAGGGAGCGAACAGTAAATTGTCAGTTGAATAATGTGTTAGGCCTACTGACAGTCAATGCTGATATTGGATAAAATTGACCGTGATAGTGACAGGAGAGAGTAAGTCTGCGTAGCCTATAATTAAAACATTCGATAGTGCCCATCCCTGCAAGTTAAAAAGCTATACAATTTAAATTCTGCGTAATGGCACAGCATTTCATAAACTTTACTGTGGGAAAGTTGATGTGAATCAGTTTGCTGACATATGGCTGGTTACACCTTTGTCTCCAGCAATGATAAGGTGACATATTTCTAAAACAAGTGTCATTTATATTTGCAATTCCCTTATCCAAACAGATGACTAATTTACCTAGCTCTTATCAAGTTGAAATGAATGCATGGAGAATGGTGTTATTTATATCGGGGAAAAAATCAAGTAGATGCCTTTTCCTCTTGGAGCCGGTAGGGTCACTAGATCTTATTCACTAGATCTTATGAGGGAATTAAGTCAAGGTCAGAATACATCATATCTGTAGACACACCTCCTCCATACCTTCATTTATTCAATCTCCACCCAAAACGAATAGCAAGTGAATAGCACGCTATTCTCATACTTAAATTCGTCAGAATGTGCACAGAGAGAGGTGTATAAAAAGGGAATTACATTCCATTTACGCAGCTTCACTCAGGTCATAATCGTGCTCTTAGAGATTTACCCAGAAAGATTCACAGCTGTAATCGCTGCCTTAGGTGCTTCTACTAAGTATGGACTCAGGGGTGTGAATACTTATGTAAATGAGATATTTCTGTTAAATTTTCAGTGAATCAAATTTTTTCTTCTAAAAACATGTTTTTACTTTGTCATTATGGGGTTAGAAAATGTAATCTATTTAATCCAAATGTGAAATAAGTCAAGGAGTATGAATACATTCTGAAGGCACTGTATCTGATAGCAGAAGGTAATGTATTAAGGGTATGTCTGTCTGTCTCTGCCTGTCTGTCTGTTGACTCAGGTACCAAGTCGGACCTCATTCAGCCCCTCTGCCCACCCTCTCAGTGCCAAGGTATCAGGTGTCATGAACCTTTAGCAACCTTTGCTCCCACTCTGCAGCCTGTCCTGTGCACAATAGCGCCATCTACTGGCCTGGCTGGCTGGGTGTGCTTCTTGCCCTTGCTTCATCTTACTGTACCTATTGCTTCATTTGGCAGTGCTTTACTCTTTAGGTAGATTGTCTCTTTTCAAGTAAATTGGCTGTACTTCAACAGCAGTAGTCTTTAATGTGGACCGGAATGTTATTTCCAGTAACCCTATGCTCCTTGCATTACTTTTTAAGTGACATGCAGAGTGACGTGTGTGTCTCTCTCTCTCTCTCTGTCTCTCTGTCTCTCTGTCTCTCTCTCTCGCCCCCCCCTCCACTTCAGCTGGACACTGTAGAAGGGCTCAGGCTGTGTTGCATGGTCTTTCTTTCATGTAGTCATGTAGTATGTTGCTGCATTAAAGCTTTAATGTGTGTGTTTAACTGGCTTTGGTCTCGGTTATAATGGCTTCTCTAGCCTATGAAGAGATGCTGCTCAATAAGAAATTAAATGGAAAATAATCAAGCAAAATAATGTGTGCATTCGTTTTAATAGCATCCAGTTAATTTAATGGTTTTCCGATTAGGCAGTGATATTTACGGCTGATGAGACTTGTCCCATGAGAGATATAGGCTGACTAAACACAGAGTTACTGCAATGTACTCATGCATAGTGGAATAATTCTATTGAGCAGAGTTAAGAATGGTCTAGTCTTATATTAACCTTTCTTTAGGAAATATGGGAATCTTTAGAACTGTGGAGTTCTACTTGTTTTGAAAAGTACCCCCTCATGGATTTTACCAGTAGGCCTATGGTATTATGAGTATAATCAAGTACCCCTTGTGGGCAGCTGTCACGGAATCTGGACACCTTGTCAGAGCCTGCATCCCAAATGGAACCCTATACCCTATAGACAGTTGAAGTCAGAAGTTTACATACACCTTAGCCAAATACATTTAAACTCAGTTTTTCACAATTCCTGACATTTAATCGTGGTGAAAATTCCCTGTCTTAGGTCCGTTAGGATCACCACTTTATTTTAAGAATGTGAAATGTCAGGATAATAGTAGAGAGAATGATTTATTTCAGCTTTTATTTCTTTCATCGCATTCTCAGTGGGTCAGAAGTTTACATACACTCAATTAGTATTTGGTAGCATTGCTTTTAAATTGTTTAGCATGGGTCAAACGTTTCGGGTAGCCTTCCACAAGCTTCCCACAATAAGTTGGGTGAATTTTGGCCCATTCCTCCTGACAGAGCTAGTGTAACTGAGTAAGGTTTGTAGCCCTCCTTGCTCGCACACACTTTTAAAGTTCTGCCCACAGATTTTAAATAGGATTGAGGTCAGGGCTTTGTGATGGCCACGCCAATATCTTGACTTTGTTGTCCATAAGCCATTTTGCCACAACTTTGGAAGTATGCTTGGGGTCATTGTCCATTTGGAAGACCCATTTGAGAAATTGCTCCCAAGGATCACCCAAGCCTGTGGAGGTCTACAATTATTTTTCTGAGGTCTTGGCTGATTTTTTTTCATTTTCCCCTGAAGTCAAGCAAAGAGGCACTGAGTTTGAAGGAAGGCCTCGAAATACATCCACAGGTACACCTCCAATTGACTCAAATGATGTCAATTAGCCTATCAGAAACTTCTAAAGCCATGACATCATTTTCTGGAATTTTCCAAGCTGTTTAAAGGCACAGTCAACTTAGTGTATGTACATTTCTGACCCACTGGAATTGTGAAACGGTGAATTATAAGTGAAATAATCTGTCTGTGAACATTTGTTGGAAAAATGGCTTGTGTCATACACAAAGTAGATGTCCTAACAGACTTGCAAAAACAGAAGTTGAAAAATGAGTTTTAATGACTCCAACCTAAGTGTATGTAAACTTCCGACTTCAACTGTACAGTACATTCAGAAAGTATGCAAACCCCTTGACTTTTTCCACATAAAAAAAATAAAATGGATTAAATCATTGTTCCCCCTCGTCAATCTACACAATACCCCATAATGACAAAGCAAAAAAAAATTTGGGGAAATGTTAGCAAATGTATAAAACATACTAAACTGAAATATCACATTTACAGAAGTTTTTAGACCCTTTACTCAGTACTTTGTTGAAGCACCTTTGGCAGCGATTACAGCCTTAATGCTTCTTGGGTATGACACTACATGCTTGGCACACCAGTATTTTGGGAGTTTCTCTGATTGTTCTCTGCAGATCCTCTCAAGCTCAGGTTGGATGGGGAGTGTAGCTGCACAGCTATTTTCAAGTCTCTCCAGAGATATTAGATTGGGTTCAAGTCCAGGCTCTGGCTGGGCTACTCAAGAACATTCAGAGACTTCAGAGACCAGCGTTGTCTTGGCTGTGTGCTTAGAGTCGCTGAAGGACATTTAGGGCCTTGTCCCGAAGCCACTCCTGCGTTGTCTTGGCTGTGTGCTTAGGGTCGTTTTCCTGTCGGAAGGTGAACCTTCACCCCAGTCTGACGTCCTGAGTGCTCTGAAGTAGGTTTTCATCAAGAATCTCTCTGTACTGTGTCCCGCTCATCTTTCCTTCGGTCCTGACTAGCCTTCCAGTCCCTGCTGCTGAAGAACATCCCCACAGCATGATGCCACCACCATCATGCTTCACCGTAGGGATGGTGCCAGGTTTCCTCCAGACGTGATGCTTGGCATTCAGGCAAAGAGTTCAATCTTGGTTTCATCAGACCAGAGAATCTTGTTTCTCATGGTCTGAGAGTCTTTAGGTGCCTTTTGGAAGACTCCAAGTGGGTGGTCATGTGCCTTTTACTGAGGAGTGGCTTCTGTCTGGCCACTACAATAAAGGCTTTATTGGTGGAGTGCTGCAGAGATGGTTGTCCTTCTGGAAGGTTCTCCCATCTCCACAGAGGAACTTTGGAGATCTGTCGGAGTGACCATTGGGTTCTTGGTCAGCTCCCTCGATTGTTCAGGTTGTCTGAACGGCCAGCTCTGAGAAGAGTATTGATGGTTCCAAAATTCTTCCATTTAAGAATGATGGAGGCCACTGTGTTCTTGGGGACCTTCAATGCTGCAGACATTTTTTGGTACCCTTCCCCAGATCTGTGCCTCGACACAATCCTGTCTCAGAGCTCAACGGACAATTCCTTCAGACCTCATGGCTTGGTTTTTGCTCTGACATGCACTGTCAACTGTGGGACCTTATATAGACAGGTGTGTGCCTTTTCAAATGATGAATTTACCACAGGTGGACTCCAATCAAGTTGTAGAAACATCTCAAGGATGATCAATGGAAACAGGTTGCACCTGAACTCAATTTTGAGTCTCATAGCAAAGTGTCTGAATACTTATGTAAATGTGATATTTCTGTTTTTTATTTTTAATACATTTGCAAATATGTCTTCTTTTTTGTTGTTGCTTTTGTCATTGTGGGGTATTGTGTGTAGATTGATGTGGGGGAAAAAAATATTGAATCTCTTTTAGAATAAGGCTGTAACGTAACAAAATGTGGAAAAAGTCAAGGGGTCTGAAAACTTTCAGAACGTACTGTAGTGCACTACTTTCTACCAGAGCCCTATGGGCCATTTGGGACACATCCTGTCAGAGTAAAGCCACTGTGATGGTACGGATGGAGAGTGCTGAGCCCAAATGGACTCTTACTGAGGTGTGTGTGAGAGAGAGACTCGCAAGCGACGTCCTGTCAGACCCTGCTAAAGTAGCCAAAGCAAAACACAAAGGGCAAACACATCAAGTCACCAACGGACTCTTTCAGTCATCAGAATGCACAAACACATAGTATTACCAGTAGCCAAACCTTCTGGAGAGAAACAGTAACATGATAAGTGGGTTTAGTGGTTTGAGAATGACATGTGGCGGCTTTGTTGACTGGCTGACTACAATAGGCAGATACACAGGCAGTGTGATAATCAGCCCAGCACACGGGGTTGTAGAAGAGATGGCTGTGTCTGTTTTGTTGACTGGCTGACTGCAATAGGCAGATACGCAGGCAGTGTGAAGCTCAGCCCAGCACAGGGGGTTGTAGAAGAGATGGATGTGTCTGTTTTGTTGACTGGCTGACTGCAATAGGCAGATACGCAGGCAGTGTGAAGCTCAGCCCAGCACAGGGGGTTGTAGAAGAGATGGCTGTGTCTGTTTTGCTGATTTATTCCAGGTGATTTCTGTAATGCATGTCTGTCTTCAGCACGCCAGGCTTCTAGGTACACCAGCACATCACTACACCACGCATGCCTCTATCCCCGCTAATGGTGCATGCTCATAGCCATATCAAACCAAACATGGGCCGGGCAGATCAACTGTAATATTATTTAACACCGGTGTCCTGTGTGGGTGAGGAATGCCTGCCTGTATGGTGCAGGATTAATGAGGTGAGGCTGAAGCACGGCTTTGGTGAGAATCAGAAGACAAGGCGCTCTAGGTTTATGTGTTGGGATGGAACATCAACTTACTTGTAGTAGGAAGGTCATGGTTTGGATTTATACTATAGTTTATCTTTTGATGCAAAATAATATCAGACAGAATCTATGGAGAATCTTTCTATGTTTTATAATGGCGCACACAATCATTGTTGTTTCAAAACTGCACTTAATTGCACTTGAACTTATTTTTTTGAGTTTAGATAAAAACATAATCAAGGTCATTGTTAATGAACAAAAATTACTATCTGGCTCGAAGGACCATGAAATCGAGCACCACCTTGTAGTTGGAGGACTCATGTCTTCTCTATTCATCCTGTAGTAAGTATATTACACTGTCCTCCACATTTCACCTGTTCCCTTCAGGTATTGCCTGTATCGCTCTGTTCGTAGACGCTCAAGGATGCCCCCTGCAGGTTCTGGCCCACAACTGCCCCACACCACCCAGAGGAGATCCCTCCAGCATCCTCCTACAGCCAGAACAGTTTGACACCCTGACTACTGTCATTAAGGTGGACTCCAACTACCTCAGCTCAGGTAAAGGTAAAGAGATCAGGGTCCTGTTCATTAGGGCAAATTGTAGCAAAATGTTTTGCAACGGAAAATGAAAAGTATTGTTTCTCAAAAGACTTTCAGATAATACCTCTCTGTTTAGTGCCGATGAACATGACCCTGCCAGGGTAGCCAGAGAAACCATTGGTGGAGTTGTTGCTGTGTATTTTTCTTGTTGAACAGTATCATAAAATTGGTTTTCTATTATGTGCTGCATTGTTGATTTCTTCTATCAAATCAACTTTTATTTGTCACATACACATGGTTAGCAGATGTTAATGCGAGTGTAGCGAAATGCTTGTGCTTCTAGTTCCGACAATGCAGTAATAACCAATGAGTAATCTAACCTAACAATTTCACAACAACTACCTTATACACACAAGTGTAAAGGGATGAAGAATATGTATCTAAAGATATATAAATGAGTGATGGTAAAGAACGGCATAGGCAAGATGCAGTAGATGGTATAGAGTACAGTATATGCATATGAGATGAGTAATGTAGGGTATGTAAACATTATATTAAGTGGCATTGTTTAAAGTGGCTAGTGATACATTTTTTACATAATTTTTTCCATTATTAAAGTGTCTGGAGTTGAGTCAATATGTTGGCAGCAGCCACTCAATGTTTAACAGGCCTTGAGATAGAAGCTGTTTTTCAGTCTCTCGGTCCCTGCTTTGATGCACCTGTACTGACCTCGCCTTCTGGATGATAGCAGGGTGAACAGCTAGTGGCTCGGGTGGTTGATGTCCTTGATGATCTTTATGGCCTTCCTGTGACATCGGGTGGTGTAGGTGTCCTGGAGGGCAGGTAGTTTGCCCCCGGTGATGCGTTGTGCAAACCTCACTACCCTCTGGAGAGCCTTGTGGTTGTAGGTGGAGCAGTTGCCGTACCAGGCGGTGATACAGCCTGACAGGATGCTCTCGATTTGTACATCTGTAAAAGTTTCAGTGCTTTTGGTGACAAGACAAATTTCTTCAGCCTCCTGAGGTTGAAGAGGCGCTGCTGCGCCTTCTTCACCACGCTGTCTGTGTGGGTGGACCAATTCAGTTTGTCCGTGATGTGTACGCCGAGGAACTTAAAACTTACTACCCTCTACACTACTGTCCCATCGATGTGTATAGGAAGGTGCTCCCTCTGCTGTTTCCTGAAGTCCACGATCATCTCCTTTGTTTTGTTGATGTTGAGTGTGAGGTTATTTTCCTGACACCACACTCCGAGGGCCCTCACCTCCTCCCTGTAGGCCGTCTCGTCGTTGTTGGTAATCAAGCCTACCACTGTAGTGTCGTCTGCAAACTTGATGATTGAGTTGGAGGCGTGCATGGCCATGCAGTCGTGGGTGAACAGGGAGTACAGGAGAGGGATCAGAACGCACCCTTGTGGGGCCCCAGTGTTGAGGATCAACACTGGGATGTGGAGATGTTGTTACCTACCCTTGACACCTGGGGGCGGCCCGTCAGGAAGTCCAGTACCCAGTTGCACAGGGCGGGGTCGAGACACAGGGTCTCGAACTTGATGACGAGTTTGGAGCGTACTATGGTGTTAAATGCTGAGCTGTAGTCAATGAACAGCATTCTCACATAGGTTTTCCTCTTGTCCAGATGGGTTAGGGCAGTGTGATTGCGTCTTCTGTGGACCTGTTGGGGCGGTAAGCAAATTGGAGTGGGTCTACGGTGTCAGATAGGGTGGAGGTGATATGGTCCTTGACTAGTCTCTCAAAGCACTTCATGATGACAGAAGATATTGTTACGGGGCACACTACACAGTAGTGATCGCTCCGCCGTTTTCTGGTTGCTAAAATTCTAATTGTTCGCCTAATTTCAGTTTATGTGACAAAGCAAGCAAGTGTGGTAATCTAGTGAATCATTATGTATTTGTGTAGGGTTAGCAATCAGAGGCCCACTACCTGGACTGTTTAAATCTGTTGGTCCTTGTGTTCTGCAGTCTGGACTAGCCTGGTCCCAGATCTGTTTGTGCTGTATATCCAACTCCTATTTATTAGTTTATTTTTTATTTCACCTTTATTTAACCAGGTAGGCAAGTTGAGAACAAGTTCTCATTTACAATTGCGACCTGGCCAAGATAAAGCAAAGCAGTTCGACACATACAACAACACAGGAGGAAAACACATGGAGGAAAACAAACAGTCAATAATACAGTAGAAAAATAAGTCTATATACGATGTGAGCAAGTGAGCTGAGATAAGGGAGGTAAAGGCAAAAAAAAGGCCATGGTGCCGAAGTAAATACAATATAGCTGTCACGACTTCCGCCGAAGTTGGCTCCCCTGCCTGTTCGGGCGGTGCTCGGCGGTCGTCGTCACCGTCCTACTAGCCACTACCGATCCCTTTTTCGTTTGTCTGTTGGTTTTGTCTTATTAGTTTCACCTGTGTGTATTTTGGTTTAATTAGCGTCCTTATATTTAGTAGTTTGTCCCGCCCTTGTTTTGTGCGGGATTGTTTTGTATTCCTGTTATTTGGTGGTGTTCATGAGTTTTATTCTCTGGACTATTTTGGTCCTGCTTTGGATTATTCACCCTGTGTGTTGGGTTGACCGTTGTTTTGTGCGCCGGACAATAAACTGTCTAATAATTTAAACCTGCTCTCTGCGCCTGATTCCACCCACCTTAGTAATTCGTGACAGAATCCCGCACCGTCATGGAATCAGCAGGAGCAGCCGCGTCTCCTCTCCCGTCGATGGAAGAGAGGGGCCTCCATCACACCAGCGTGCTTCACCGGATTGGTTCGGCCATGGACCAAATGATGGAGAGGATGGATCGATGGGAGAGGAGTGGCCTTCCCACCTCATCTCCAGCACCCCCTTCTTCAGCACCTCCTGTTCCTGCGACCACATCTGGCTCCGGGGCTCTTCGGCTGACGCTCCCACGGGAGTATGACGGAACGGCGGCTGGGTGCCAGGGTTTCCTTCTTCAATTGGAACTATACCTGGCTACCGTGCGTCCTGCTCCCTCCGGAGAGGAGAGCGTGAGCGCCCTCGTCTCCTGCTTGACTGGGCGAGCCCTCGAGTGGGCCAAAGCAGTGTGGAATGGTCCGGACTCGGCGAGGGATAATTACCCAGAGTTCACCCGCCGATTCCGAGCTGTGTTTGACCATCCACCAGAGGGTCGGGCGGCGGGTGAACGGCTGTTCCACCTGCGTCAGGAAACGAGGAGCGTACAGGACTTTGCTCTGGAGTTCAGGACCTTGGCCGCAGGAGCAGGGTGAAACGACCGTGCCTTGATCGATCATTTCAGATTCAGTCTCAGGGAGGACGTCCGCAGGGAGCTGGCATGTCGGGACACCACATTCACACTGGATGAACTCATTGACTTGGCTATCCGTCTCGACAACCTGCTGGCTGCCCGCGGGCTTTCGGATCAGGCCCTGTCGTTTCCACTTCCCAGCCCTCCTGCCCCTATCCCTATGGAATTAGGAGGGGCGGCTTCGAGGGGGACCGGAGGAGGAGTGTCCTCCTGCACCAGTTGTGGTCGACGAGGGCACACGTCCGACCGGTGCTGGAGGAACTCGTCTGGGAGTCGGGAGGACAGGCGGAGCACTGCTCGAACACCCCAGGTGAGTAAGCACCAGACTCACCCAGAGCTTCCTGTCGGTCATGTGTATGTGTTGACTTCTTTCCCTGGGTTTTTTCCCTCTCTACAGCATAAGGCGCTAGTCGATTCAGGTGCAGCTGGGAATTTCATGGATCGTGGGCTTGCGTTAAGGCTAGGGATTCCCCTGGTGTCGTTAGACCTACCTTTCCCCGTGTACTCCTTAGATACAGTGCCTTGCGAAAGTATTCGGCCCCCTTGAACTTTGCGACCTTTTGCCACATTTCAGGCTTCAAACATAAAGATATAAAACTGTATTTTTTTGTGAAGAATCAACAACAAGTGGGACACAATCATGAAGTGGAACGACATTTATTGGATATTTCAAACTTTTTTAACAAATCAAAAACTGAAAAATTGGGCGTGCAAAATTATTCAGCCCCCTTAAGTTAATACTTTGTAGCGCCACCTTTTGCTGCGATTACAGCTGTAAGTCGCTTGGGGTATGTCTCTATCAGTTTTGCACATCGAGAGACTGACATTTTTTCCCATTCCTCCTTGCAAAACAGCTCGAGCTCAGTGAGGTTGGATGGAGAGCATTTGTGAACAGCAGTTTTCAGTTCTTTCCACAGATTCTCGATTGGATTCAGGTCCGGACTTTGACTTGGCCATTCTAACACCTGGATATGTTTATTTTTGAACCATTCCATTGTAGATTTTGCTTTATGTTTTGGATCATTGTCTTGTTGGAAGACAAATCTCCGTCCCAGTCTCAGGTCTTTTGTAGACTCCATCAGGTTTTCTTCCAGAATGGTCCTGTATTTGGCTCCATCCATCTTCCCATCAATTTTAACCATCTTCCCTGTCCCTGCTGAAGAAAAGAAGGCCCAAACCATGATGCTGCCATCACCATGTTTGACAGTGGGGATGGTGTGTTCAAGGTGATGAGCTGTGTTGCTTTTACGCCAAACATAACGTTTTGCATTGTTGGCAAAAAGTTCAATTTTGGTTTCATCTGACCAGAGCACCTTCTTCCACATGTTTGGTGTGTCTCCCAGGTGGCTTGTGGCAAACTTTAAACAACACTTTTTATGGATATCTTTAAGAAATGGCTTTCTTCTTGCCACTCTTCCATAAGGGCCAGATTTGTGCAATATACGACTGATTGTTGTCCTATGGACAGAGTCTCCCACCTCAGCTGTAGATCTCTGCAGTTCATCCAGAGTGATCATGGGCCTCTTGGCTGCATCTCTGATCAGTCTTCTCCTTGTATGAGCTGAAAGTTTAGAGGGACGGCCAGGTCTTGGTAGATTTGCAGTGGTCTGATACTCCTTCCATTTCAATATTATCGCTTGCACAGTGCTCCTTGGGATGTTTAAAGCTTGGGAAATCTTTTTGTATCCAAATCCGGCTTTAAACTTCTTCACAACAGTATCTCGGACCTGCCTGGTGTGTTCCTTGTTCTTAATGATACTCTCTGCGCTTTTAACGGACCTCTGAGACTATCACAGTGCAGGTGCATTTATACAGAGACTTGATTACACACAGGTGGATTGTATTTATCATCATTAGTCATTTAGGTCAACATTGGATCATTCAGAGATCCTCACTGAACTTCTGGAGAGAGTTTGCTGCACGGAAAGTAAAGGGGCTGAATAATTTTGCACGCCCAATTTTTCAGTTTTTGATTTGTTAATAAAGTTTGAAATATCCAATAAATGTTGTTCCACTTCATGATTGTGTCCCACTTGTTGTTGATTCTTCACAAAAAAATACAGTTTTATATCTTTATGTTTGAAGCCTGAAATGTGGCAAAAGGTCGCAAAGTTCAAGGGGGCCGAATACCTTCGCAAGGCACTGTATGTGAGATTGAGGGCATCAAGCTTAGATTGTAGAATGGCTGGGGTGTTAAGCATGTTCTCATTGCAAAGACAGCAAAAACAGAATTGGGACCAGGCTAGTTCAATGACCATAGGAGTTGGGTCATTGCCAAGACAGCAAAAACAGAATTGGGACCAGGCTTGTTCAATGACCATAGGAGTTGGCAAGATGACACAAACAGATCTGGGACAAGCAATGTCCTGGCTTGACATTGTCACATGACAATGACCTTAGGAGTTGGCAAAACAGCACAAACAGTTCTGGGACCAGCCTAGTTCTACACATGCTCAGTGCTATGTTCATCAGGCAGTTGATCATCTGTTCTTCCTGACAGGGTCAGAGATGAGGGTACGTTTTGACATTTGGGAACAAGGTAACGTTTCCCCCCTGCAGCGAGGATCCCTACGCCACACCCTCTGTGATGTCATCATGGAACAGAGGGTCCTGCCCAATCCGCTGTGTCTGGAGACGTTCCTTACCACACCTGGGAGAGGTCAGAGAAAAGACACAACTAACGGTGAGGAAATACTACTATTACACTACCTGAACTGCAAATGCTTTATTGGTCCTCTTAGAAAGTGAATTCAGATTGTTGTTTAAAATGGTAGACTATGTTATCAATCAAATTCAGATTTGTTTTAAAATCAATCAATGTTATCAGGTTCATCCCTTGTCTATCTCCACATCTTCTCTTTGGGTCATTTAAGTTCTTCTCCATTGGAAGTGAAGGAATTTAAGGACAGCTTGACGTAGTGGCTCTAGGAGTGTTTAGAACAGCCCCTCCTCCATCACTCTGATCCCTCCCTCCTCCGGGACCAGCCCCAACACTGGACCAAGCACCCCCTAGTCTACCACACCCACCGGCAAGACCACCCGCCGAAGCTTCTGGGAAATATTAGTGAGTTCTCTTTCATTGCAAGTGTGACGTGTTGTAAAAGTGGATTGTGGCCAAAATGGCACCCTATTCCCTAATGAACAACTTTTCTATTTCTGGTAGTAGTGTACTGTATAGAGAATAGAGTACCATTTCAGAATATTTCATCAAACAGTTGTCTCAACTGAGTTGGTTCTGTCAGTGCTACATCCACCCAAGATCAACATTATATCGATATTTGGAATATGAACAACCACGTTGCTGTTTGATTCACTAGTAAAGAGTGATGACGAAATGTTGATCCTCCCTGCAGAGCAATCAGACTCATCTGAGCTGGGGATCCCTCAGGCGACAGACGACATCGTGCAGGAGAAGGGGGAGGAGGGTCGGACACGTAGGAGACACAAGAGAACGTGAAGCAGCAGTGGAGCCAGGAGAGGTCCATGGCTGTAGGACTGGAGCAGGCCCAGAGGTTAGCGTATACACAGGCTGGATTTAGATCTGGGTTAAAAGAGGATCTGTTTTCTTCTAAATACTTTGAGTGTTTTATTTGGGCAGAGTTTGAACTATTCTATTGGTTTCATTGCGACAGGCAAGCTCAATTAATTAAGTTCAGCTAAAGTATTTGAAAGACAGAAAATACCACTTGAAACAAAGTCTTTTCACCACTGTTAAATGTGGAGTTTGTCAGCAGTATTGCACTGTTTAATGGGTGTGTGTGTGTGTATGTTCCAACAGGAGACGTGTCCCAGCTATAGGAAGGGACGTTGGGACCCTACACCCTCTGTATCAGGTCACCTGTCAGCCCTGGATTATCTTCATGGCTAAAGTTGGTGAGTGCCTCCTCTCTGGCTCCTCTCTGGCTCCTCTCTGACAGGAGAGGAGGTAATATAAAAGATGATCTGCTTCCCAAACCGATTGTCTGTTCCGCTTGATGGGCTCTGCTCTAAAGTAGTGCACTGTAAAGGGAATAGGGTGCCATTTGGGATGAAGCCGTCGTCTCCTATCTCGTCTCTGTGAGAGACTCTCATTTTCTGTTTCTTCTCCTTTTCTCTCGCTCTGTCTCTGGTGTAAACAGGATGCCCGTCCATTCAGCAGTGCACCGCTGATATTGCCTCCCAGTTCCTGCTTCCTCCCATCCTGCCAGAGATTGTCAATCTGGTCAGCTCCCTGGCCAGTGACACCACTGTCAAAGTGTTTGTGGGTCAAGGTGGGTCATTTGAAAGAATCAAGTCAACCGCTGGAAAGACACAATCACTGGAAAGATTCAAGCATTTGAATATGTGCATTATTTTAAAAGCTTCCAGCTAGTGTGGAAAGAGTATATATCAGGAACGCATGTATATACAGTACATACATAAGCTTACAAACACATTTCACAAACTTCATCTTTCAAGACAGTTTTGAAAGGATATGTTTTTATATATAATGACTTTATCATTTGTGTTTTTGTTTGGTCCCCTAGTTGTCCCCAAGGAGACATCTTTGTTTCCATGCCTCTGATCCAACACCTCAGCCAACCACCTGCCACCTCTAGAACCTTCGTCCTCATTGGAAGGATCTTCCACCAGTGGCATTGCGCAGAGCTGCACAGAGCAAGGTACCTGAGTTCTATTATCTCTGTGCTCTGAAAGAAGTCACTGTTTGCTTGACCCGTGGTTTTGTTTGCTTATTTGATTCACGGAGTTAAACATAATCATTGCCCTTTATAAGTATATGATGCTAATTTTATTCACCTCAAATGATGCCCAATTTCCTATTATCTCTGTAACTTTGGAATGTGTAGTTAAATATCTGCATTGTGTGGTCAAACATACTTTACTAAATGACTTAATGAAAGTAGTAATACATCAGCATAATAGAGATACATTATTATGATGCTAACAGGCAGAATTGGGCACAAACCCAAATACTAAATTCTAACCCAACCTGGAACATTTCTAGCTATTTCCCAATGTCTCGTCGCAACTCTTCTCTCTCCACTTTAGAAACAGCATGCCTTTTATGGCATCGTTCTAATAACTATTGCTAATGATTAACTGTAGATGTGAAGATGTGCATTATATACACACAGGCAGCATTGTTTCTAAGCTTAGTGTGACACGACATGCTTTCTCTGCTGCTGTTCTGCACTTGGGTTCTCTCTCTCCTCTGTCACTCTGACAATCAAAGCAACCCTTTTCAAACTTTAACTGCCTAACATTTATTTATTTATTTATTTTGAAACAATCTCTGTGTCTGTAGCTTAAGCTTAATGTCTCTGTGTAGCTAGCTCCTATAGAGCTGTCTGTTGCCAGTGCCTGCATCCTGCCAGTGCCTGCGTCCTGTCAGTGCCTGCATCCTGCCAGTGCCTGCATCCTGTCAGTGCCTGCATCCTGCCAGTGCCTGCATCCTGCCAGTGCCTGCATCCTGCCAGTGCCTGCATCCTGTCAGTGCCTGCATCCTGTCAGTGACTGCATCCTGCCAGTGCCTGCATCCTGCCAGTGCCTGCATCCTGCCAATGACTGCATCCTGCCAGTGCCTGCATCCTGCCAGTGACTGCATCCTGCCAATGACTGCATCCTGCCAATGCCATGCTGTTTGTTTGTGCTCATCTCTATTTGCCCACAGAAGACAGTTCAGATGATGAGAACACCCCTCCTCATAGTAGGTTGACAGGTGAGTCTGACTCTGCCCTCCTCCTCATAGTAGGTTGACAGGTGAGTCTGACTCCGCCCCCTTCCTCATAGTAGGTTGACAGGTGAGTCTGACTCTGCCCCCCTCCTCATAGTAGGTTGACAGGTGAGTCTGACTCTGCCCTCTTCATCATAGTAGGTTGACAGGTGAGTCTGACTCTGTCCTCCTCCTCATAGTAGGTTGACAGGTGAGTCTGCATCCTGCCCTCCTCCTCATAGTAGGTTGACAGGTGAGTCTGACTCTGCCCTCCTCATCATAGTAGGTTGACAGGTGAGTCTGACTCTGCCCTCCTCCTCATAGTAGGTTGACAGGTGAGTCTGACTCTGCCCTCCTCCTCATAGTAGGTTGACAGGTGAGTCTGACTCTGCCCTCTTCATCATAGTAGGTTGACAGGTGAGTCTGACTCTGCCCCCCTCCTCATAGTAGGTTGACAGGTGAGTCTGACTCTGCCCTCTTCATCATAGTAGGTTGACAGGTGAGTCTGACTCTGCCCTCCTCCTCATAGTAGATTGACAGGTGAGTCTGACTCTGCCCCCCTCCTCATAGTAGGTTGACAGGTGAGTCTGACTCTTCCCTCTTCATCATAGTAGGTTGACAGGTGAGTCTGACTCTGCCCCCCTCCTCATAGTAGGTTGACAGGTGAGTCTGACTCTGCCCTCCTCCTCATAGTAGGTTGACAGGTGAGTCTGACTCTGCCCTCCTCCTCATTGTAGGTTGACAGGTGATTCTGACTCTGCCCTCCTCCTCATAGTAGGTTGACAGGTGAGTCTGACTCTGCCCTCCTCCTCATTGTAGGTTGACAGGTGAGTCTGACTCTGCCCTCCTCCTCATAGTAGGTTGACAGGTGATTCTCACTCTGCCCTCCTCCTCATAGTAGGTTGACAGGTGAGTCTGACTCTGCCCTCCTCCTCATAGTAGGTTGATAGGTGAGTCTGACTATGCCCTCCTCCTCCTCATAGTAGGTTGACAGGTGAGTCTGACTCTGCCCCCCTCCTCATAGTAGGTTGACAGGTGAGTCTGACTCTGCCCCCCCTCCTCACAGTAGGTTGACAGGTACATTTACCTGTAGCCAGCCCAACCAAGCAACACTATCTCTAGGCTGTTCTGGTTTCATTCAGATTTCTTAAAAATCATATGGAATTCTATTTACCTGTTGAGCCGCAGAAAATTTGTCCAAAAAATAATGGTGAAAAAAACTGAATCTCTGCTGCCTTCAAAAAGTATTCGTACTCCTTGACTTATTCCACATTTTGTTGTTACATCTGGAATTCAAAATCGATTAAATTGAGTGTTTTTCTCTCACCCATCTACATACAATACCCCATAATGACAAAGTGAAAAGGTGTTTTTAGATTTGATTTCAAATGTATTGAAAATGAAATAGACATGTAAATTACGTAAGTATTCATACCCCTTTTCTATTACACTCCAACTTGAGCTCCGGTGCATCCAATTGCCTTTGATAATCCTTCATGTCATTAACACTTGATTGGAGTCCACCTGTGGCCAATTCAATTGTTTGGACATGATTTAGAAAGAAACACACCTGTTTATATAAGGTCCCACAGTTGACAGTACATGTCAGAGCAGAAACTATATCATGAAGTCCAATGAACTGTCTTTAGATCTCTGAGAATTATGAAGGCATATACTCTATCTTCCCGAGAAAGGGTATAAAACCATTTCTAGAGTGTTGAACGTTTCCAAGAGCACAGTAGTTCTCCATCACTGGAAAATTGAAAAAATATGGAACTACCATATTTGCCTAGAACTGGCCGTCCAACCAAACTGAGCAACCGGGCAAGAAGGAGCTTGGTCAGGGAGGTGACCAAGAACCCAATGACCACATTGACAGAATTACAGAGTTCCTTGGCTGAGTTGTGAGAACCTGCCCGAAGGACAACAGTCTTTACAGCACTTCACCAATCTGGGCTTTAGGGAGAGTGGCCAGAAGGAAGCCACTCCAGAGAAAAAGGCACATGACAGGACGACTGGTGTTGCAAAAAGGTACGTGAAAGACTGAGAGCATAAGGCAAAATATTATGTTGTCTGATGAGACAGAAAACCAGGCACAGCTCATCACCCATCTAATACCATCCCTACTGTGAAGCATGGTTGTGGCAGCATCATGCTATGGGGATGCTTTTCAGTGGCAGGGACTGGGAGACTGGTAAGGATAGAGGGAACAATGAATGGAGCCATATACAGGCAAATCCTTGATGAGAACCTGCTTCAGAGTGCAAACGACCTTAGACAATGACCCCAAGCATACAGCCAAAGCAGCCCTGGAATGGCTTCAGGACAAAGTCCTTGAGTCCAGCCAAAGGCCCAGACTTGAATCCCATTGATAAACTGTGGAAAGACTTGAAGATTGTTGTTCACTGCTGCTCCCCTTCTAACTTAAGAGCTTGAGAAAATCTACAAGGAAAAATGGGAGAGAATCCCCAAATACAGATTGACAAATCTGATACAGACAAGAAGATGACTCAAAGCTGTAATCGCCGCCAAAGATGCTTCTACAAAGTATTGACTCAGGTTTGTGAATACTTTTTTAAATGAGTTCTGTATTTCATTTTCAATAAATTAGCAAAAATGTATTAGAACGTGTTTTCACTGTCATAATGGAGTATTGTGTGTAGACGGGTGAGTCAAGAGGTATGAATACTTTCTGAAGACACTAATTAATTGTTGGAATGTAAAGCTTTGTACTCAATGCTTAGCTGTATGCATGGTTATGAGCTGTGCATCATATCATGTTGCTTAATAAGGATGACCTTATATCTGTGAATATGAAGAGTTCACAGTTTCCTCTGTCTCTTCTCCCTCAAACTGACTTCATATTTCAATTCCAAATATCAAATCTCACTATTTCTACTTTCATAAATGGTTGCAATTTCTCTTTAAGCTTAAGTCTCTGGCTGTCTGGAAAAGTAATTTTTCCAGTGATGCTAAGTCTATTTCTTAGAAAAGGTAAGGTTTTATTTTTCTCCTGCTCTAAAAGCAGTAGCAGACAAGCCCCATGCACGCCTCTCAGGATGGCTCTGTGAATCATTTTATGCAACTGGCCCTGGGAGCTTAGAAAACCTTACTGAGATATTTTGCTGGTTATGTCCTAAATGACATACTATTCCTTACCTAGTACACTAGTTTTGACCACAGCCCATAGGCTATGTCTGCTAGGATGTAATGAGAACCATTTATGATTGAATTTTAATAGCTTCTTATTTAAAATTCACTTTCCCACAATAGGTTAGCTGACTATCCGTTTAGTCATATACTCTATGGTAAATAAGAGATGAAATATTCTGGTCCAAGACATTCAAGGTCCCCTAGTTAAATTGATTCTCAGCCAACCCTACCATGTCTTAGAAACAGGGTTTGGCTCCGCTCAGGTCTCTCCTGTCTTCTGTCTGTCTGCTCCAGGGTTGGTTATGGTCAAATATGTTTAAATTCAGAAGTTAAACTGAAATTGCAGTTCCAATTGTCCTCATTACTTTTCAATGAAGAACATTCGGAATTTAAATGTGATTAACCCCAGTCATCGTCCCCCCTTGTGGCCCACTCTCACTCTCTTCCCTCCCTATATGTCCAATCAGCTCATAAAGGCTTCCAGCGCTTCGAGGCCTTGGAGCAGTCTGATTGGTTCAGCCCAGGGCAGTCCTGGGGGGGTGTGGCCCCAAGGCAGAGGTTTCTCCTCATACACATCCTGAAGAAGGTGGGGTGAAGAGGAGTGTGTTGTTATTATAAAAATAAAACAAATTATTCGGAAGCAGCAGCTATTCTTCCTGGTGTGTGTGTTCCTGGTGCGTTTGTTCCTGGTGCGTTTGTTCCTGGTGCGTGTGTTCCTGGTGCGTGTGTTCCTGGTGAGTGTGTTCCTGGTGCGTGCCTGCGTGCGCACGGGAGTTGCCTATAACAAGAGATTTATCAGGATGTTGCTCCATTTTCACTCCAAGGCTGTATGGGGGGGTTGATCTCTCTCTCTCTGCAGGTGACCCTGTACACCTATAACTGGTCAGTGGACCTTGGAGCCTCTCTGAACCGTGGGCTGTTGAGGCTGGTCCAGTAGCAGAATACCAGGGCCCACGTTGTCCAATGTGTCCTCAACCAGAAGATGGGTCTCTTCCACCACTGCTGCTTCTCTGACACACTGGCCCACACAGACCCCAAACAGGTAAACGTTTCTTACTCACCTTTACTCAGTTCATATACATGTACCAGAAAATCCACTGTCAATCTCACACAACCATCATACTTGTATGAGTGTTAGATTGTAACCACACAACAAGACCATTACCGAGGTCTTTAAATCAGACACACCTGCCCAAGACCTGAAAAGGTAAACGCTCAGTCTCACGCACGGCACAGCCGTCTGGTTTAATTCATCACAGTCTAACACCCTTTGATGCAACATAACTGTGGTCTATAAGTATACATGATATTAAACATATGCCACACACAATCAAAGGATGGCACGATGTTAGGATTGGGACCATTGTCCTGGTGGCTTATCAAGGTTTGGTCAGTCAGGGGGAATCAGTCTGTTAGTGGTGCGTGATATAGGATTTACCTCAGTGTTTTAATCAAAAGGCTCAGTGTTTTCTGTTTCCTTCTACGCGGGCCAGTACCCTTGTCTCACTGGACCGTGGCTCCTGCTTTCACCTGGGGTTCAAAGCAAGGCCACGGGGACTTTTTAGATGGCATTTACATAACAATGTCACACGTGTAATGGTAACACAATTATACTAGAGTTTACATTAACATAAAACACTGGCGTCGAGGTAAGTCTCCATGGAAATGCGGTATTAGTGTTAGTGGAGCATCTGGTGGTGCAGCAGGTATAGGCCAGGCCACTCCCGAGGCAGGTTACACACATCTGTCAGCTCCTGAGGGTGGGACGTGGATTTC
The DNA here is from genome assembly GCF_057628025.1 of Oncorhynchus mykiss. NCBI lineage: Eukaryota > Metazoa > Chordata > Actinopteri > Salmoniformes > Salmonidae > Oncorhynchus > Oncorhynchus mykiss. The sequence continues at coordinate 79,858,544 of NC_143026.1, forward strand.
TTCCACACTAGCAGGTCCTGTACCTCCTCGTTGCTTTTCTTTTATGTCCCCCTCTCATTCTCCTCTGCTTTGTCACTTCTCCTCTTAGCTAAAGCTGGGAGGCTGGGTGTCTTCTTGTCACTAAATCCCCTCCTTCATCTCTGTTTCTCTGAGGTTTAAACAGCAGTAGTTTAAAACATCTGCTATCAACAGCTCTGTCACTTCTTGACTTTGTCCTTTACATTCAGTTCTTTCAGCCCTCATTGGAATTGCATTGCAAGGAGCTGCATTGTTAAATGGTGTAACTACAGTTACAATATGTGTTATATCATATACTTGGAAACTCCAAGACTTATGCATCTGATCTTCCTGAATCCATTTCCACTGTTTTAAAATTCATAGTGCACTACTTTTGACCGGAGCCCTTTGATCCCTGGTAAATGTAGTGCACTAAATAGGGAATTGGGTGCCATTTGGGATGTACACTTTGTCTGTTAATTGTACTGAGTAGATTCCCCTTGGTCTTTAATACAGAACATCACCATAACCTCATTTCCCTCCCTCCCTCCCTCCCTCCCTAGGCATGGCATGTCAGCACTGAGGCCTTCATTCCTTCTTCTAGTCCTCTTTTTCACCTTTTCAGTGAACATCCCCGTCAGCCTCCTTGTATCTCTGAATCCTTTTGATAAGCTCCCGGAGAGGAGTGGAGAGAATGCCTGTGTCCCAAATAAATCAAATCAAATGTTATTTGTCACATGCGCCGTACCGTGAAAAGCTTACTTACAAGGCCTTAACCAAAAATGCAAGAAAGAATGTAAAAAATGTAAGAAAATATTTGCCAAATAAACTAAAGTAAAAAATGTAATTAAAGTAACACACTAAGATTACATAACAATAACGAGGCTATATACAGGGGCTACCGGTACCGAGTCAATGTGCGGGGGTACAGGTTAGTTCAGGTTACTTGTACATGTAGTTAGGGGTAAAGTGACTATGCATAGATAATAAACAGTGAATAGCAGGAGTGTAAAAACAAAGGGGGGGGGGGGGGGTCAATTTAAATAGTTTGGGTGGCCATATGATTAATTGTTCAGCAGTCTTATGGCTTGGGGGTAGAAGCTGTTAAGGAGTCTTTTGGACCTCCGGTACCACTTGCCGTGCAGTAGCAGAGAGAACAGTCTATGGCTGAAGTCTTTGACCATTTCTGGGCATTCCTCTGACACGCCTAGTATATAGGTCCTGGATGGCAGGAAGCTTGGCCCCAGTGATATAGTAGGCAGTGCGCACTACCCTCTGTAGTACCTTACAGTCGGATGCCAAGCAGTTGCCATAACAGGCGGTGATGCAACCGGTCAGGATGTCAAATATTTTCAGTCTCCTGAGGGGCAAAATGACTGTTTTGGTGTGTTTGGACCATGACACTTTGTTGGTGATGTGGGCACCAAGGAACATGAACTCTTGACCTGCTCCACTACAGCCCGTCAATGTTATTGGGGGCCTGTTCGGCCCTTCTTTTCCTGTAGTCCACGATCAGCTCCTTTGTGTTGCTCACATTGAGAGAGAGAGAGAGAGAGAGAGAGGTTGTTGTCCTGGCACCACACCATGTAGTGGAATAGAACCCTATTCCCCTATGTAGTGCACTGCTTTTGACCGGGTGCCATTTGGGACACAGCTGAGGAGTGTTGAGAATCACTCAGCTCTCTGACTTCACGGCCTTTGTTTTTAGTTCCGTAGCTCCAGGGTCAAAAACAAAGAATGCCTATCATTTCTGAGCAGTCTGCCTGAATGCTTGACTACAAGAGAGGAAAGAGAGAGGTATTTTTAGGTGCTTGATTTTGCTAAAAGAATAGGCACTGTTTTACTCGTTGCTTTTCCCTTGGAACTTAAGAGGATACACATATTGCGTTTTTGTTTAACAACAGTGATTTTGAGGTCATAACTGTGATAAATGGGACAAACATCCTCCCAACATTTTGTCAGTAAATAAGTGCAATGCCATTGCCCCCAGTGTCATCACAAGACAACCAATTACAGTGCAAAAAAGTCAACATAAAAGAAAGGAAATGTCCCAAACTTTTTCTCTATCTCGTTCTTGATGCCCTCTTAATCGCCTCTACACTAATGAATGAGGACAGAAGGCAGAGTCAAAGCGGCAGAAAATTTGCCCGCGCAGACCGTCATCTGTCACTGTCCTGATGAGGAGCACAGTGGGCACCAGTGCCCAGTTCAACCCCCTTCACCCCCTGGGCATGAGACAGACACTGGACAGAGGGCTCTGCCCATAGAGATCCTATTCAATTATTATTCTAATTTCTAATTCTATGGCTTTGCCACACTGGGGCATCTGGGCCCTCCCCGTCCTCCTCTTCCTCCTCGTCCATTGCCCCGGTCCTGCCCAGCAGCCATTAAGCTGCTCTCTTGAGCTAACTTCCCCAAAAGTTCCTTTTAGTACGGGGGGGGGGGGTGTTGAGGGCATATAAGCTGTGCAGTGTAAATCAGGGCATGCTGATGCACCATCTCCAAAGCTTCAGCACTCCTTTGGGTTGACTATAATCCCTGCTACAGTTTGAGTCAAGGACTCAGTCCAGTTGTATTAGGCTTTTAAAGTAGATCATGGTTTCAGCCCTACCAGAGTTGATCTGTACATTTGATGTCTATAAACATATACTGTAGTTGATGAAAATATGGGTTTCTGAAGTGTTATTCTACCGTTTAGGTTTATCTAATATGTCAAATAAAATTGAATTGTATTGGTCAAATACACGTGTTTAGCAGATGTTATTGCGGGTGTAGCGAAATGCTTGTGTTTCTAGCTCCAACAGTGCAGTAATATCTAACAAGTAATATCTAACAATTTCACAACAATACACACTAATCTAAGTAAAGGAATGGAATTAAGAATTTATAAATATACGAGCAATGTCAGAGCGGCATAAACTAAGATACAGTAGAATACAATATATACAGATGAGATGAGTAATGCGAAATATGTGAACATTATTAAAGAGCTCCATTTTTATGGAATGGTCTGCCTACCCATGTAAGAGACGCAAACTCGGTCTCAACCTTTAAGTCTTTACTGAAGACTCATCTCTTCAGTGGTCGTCATATGATTGAGTGTAGTCTGGCCCAGGAGTGGGAAGGTGAATGGAAAGGCTCTGCAGCAACGAACCGCCCTTGCTGTCTCTACCTGGCCGGTTCCCCTCTTTCCACTGAGATTCTCTGCCTCTAACCCTATTACAGGGGCTGAGTCACTGGCTTACTGGGGCTCTTTCATACCGTCCCTAGGAGGGGTGCGTCACTTGAGTGGGTTGAGTCACTGATGTGATCTTCCTGTCTGGGTTGGCGCCCCCCCTTGGGTTGTGCCGTGGCGGAGATCTTTGTGGGCTATACTCGGACTTGTCTCAGGATGGTAAGTTGGTGGTTGAAGATATCCCTCTAGTGGTGTGGGGGCTGTGCTTTGGCAAAGTGGGTGGGGTTATATCCTTCCTGTTTGGCCCTGTCCAGGGGTGTCATCGGATGGGGCCACAGTGTCTCCTGACCCCTCCTGTCTCAGCCTCCAGTATTTATGCTGCTGTAGTTTATGTGTCGGGGGGCTAGGGTCAGTTTGTTATATCTGGAGTACTTCTCCTGTCCTATTCGGTGTCCTGTGTGAATCTAAGTGTGCGTTCTCTAATTCTCTCCTTCTCTCTTTCTCTCTCTCGGAGGACCTGAGCCCTAGGACCATGCCCCAGGACTACCTGACATGATGACTCCTTGCTGTCCCCAGTCCACCTGGCCGTGCTGCTGCTCCAGTTTCAACTGACCTGAGCCCTAGGACCATGCCCCAGGACTACCTGACATGATGACTCCTTGCTGTCCCCAGTCCACCTGGCCGTGCTGCTGCTCCAGTTTCAACTGTTCTGCCTTATTATTATTATTCGACCATGCTGGTCATTTATGAACATTTGAACATCTTGGCCATGTTCTGTTATAATCTCCACCCGGCACAGCCAGAAGAGGACTGGCCATCCCACATATGCTCTCTCTAATTCTCTCTTTCTTTCTCTCTCTCGGAGGACCTGAGCCCTAGGACCATGCCCCAGGAATACCTGACATGATGACTCCTTGCTGTCCCCAGTCCACCTGACTGTGCTGCTGCTCCAGTTTCAACTGTTCTGCCTTATTATTATTCGACCATGCTGGTCATTTATGAACATTTGAACATCTTGGCCATGTTCTGTTATAATCTCCACCTGGCACAGCCAGAAGAGGACTGGCCACCCCACATAGCCTGGTTCCTCTCTAGGTTTCTTCCTAGGTTTTGGCCTTTCTAGGGAGTTTTTCCTAGCCACCGTGCTTCTACACCTGCATTGCTTGCTGTTTGTGGTTTTAGGCTGGTTTTCTGTACAGCACTTTGAGATATCAGCTGATGTACGAAGGGCTATATAAATACATTTGATTTGATTTGATTTAAAGTGACTAGTGTTTCATTATTAACGTGGCCAGTGATTTCAAGTCTATGTATATTAGCAGCAGACTCTAATGTTCTGGTGATGTGATGGCTATTTATCATTTTAATGGCCTTGAGATAGAAGCTGTTTTTCATTATCTTGGGCCCAGCTTTGATGCACCTGTACTGACCTCTCCTTCTGGATGATAGCGGGGTGAACAGGCAGTGGCTCAGGTGGTTGTTGTCCTTGATTATCCTTTTGGCCTTGCTGTGACATCGGGTGCTGTAGGTGTCCTGGAGCATCACCCTCTGGAGAGCCCTGCGGTTGCGGGCGGTACATTTGTCATACCAGGCGGTGATACAGCCCAACAGGATGCTCTCAATTGTGCATCTGTAAAAGTTTGAGGGTTTTAGGTGCCACACCAAATTTCTTCAGCCTCCTGAGGTTGAAGAGGCGCTGTTGCTCTCACCTCCTCCCTGTAGGCTGTCATGTCATTGTTGGTAATCAAGCCTGCTACTGTTGTGTCGAGGCGTGCGTGGCTACGCAGCCATCTTGAAGCATGTGGGGATAGCAGCATGGGATAGGGAGAAATTGAATATGTTCGTAAACACTCCAGCCAGCTGGTCTTCGCATGCTCTGAGGATGCGGCTAAGGATGCAGTCTGGGCTGGCATCCGTGCGAGAGTTAACACGCTTAAATGTCTTACTCACGTCAGCCACGGAGACGGAGAGCCCACAATCGTTGGGCTCTCCGTAGCGGGCCACGTCGTTGGCACTGTGTTATCCTCAAAGTGTGCGAAGAAGGGTTTTAGCTTGTCTGAAGCAAGAGGTCGGTGTCCGTGACAGGGCTGGTTTTCCTTTTGTAATCCGTGATTGTCCGTAGACCCTGCCATATACAGATGAAGTCAGAAGTTTACATACATTTATGTTGGAGTCATTAAAACTTGTTTTTCAACCACTCCACAAATGTCTTGTTATCAAACTATAGTTTTGGCAAGTCGGTTAGGACATTTACTTTATGCATGACACAAGTCATTTTTCCAACAATTTTTTTACAGACAGATTATCTCACTTATAATTCACTGTATCACAATTCCAGGGGGTCAGAAGTTGAAATACACTAAGTTGACTATGCCTTTAAACAGCAAGTTCTGTCTCCTAGAGCTTAACCTCTCTGGGATATGTGGGACGGTAGCGTCCCACCTGGCCAACATTCAGTGAAAATGCAGAGTGCCAAATTCAAATAAATTACTGCAAAAATTTAACTTTGATGAAATCACACATTCAATATATCAAATTAAAGCTACACTTGTTGTGAATCTAGCCAATGTGTCAGATTTCAAAAATGCTTTACGGCCAAAGCAAACAATGCTATTATCTGAGGATAGCACCCCAGTAAACAAAGAGAGAAAAGCATATTTATTTTTTGCCCTACTGTATGTAAACTTCCGACTCCAACTGTAAGCGTCTAGTTTTGATAGCCTTTAGCCGTACCCTCATACTACTCCTCCTCTGTTCCGCGGGTGATGTGGAGGTAAACCCAGGCCCTGTATGTCCCCAGGCACCCTCATTTGTTGACTTCTGTGATCGAAAAAGCCTTGGTTTCATGCATGTCAACATCAGAAGCCTCCTCCCTAAGTTTGTTTTACTCACTGCTTTAGCACACTCTGCTAACCCTGATGTCCTTGCCGTGTCTGAATCCTGGCTCAGGAAGGCCACCAACAATTCTGAGATTGCCATACCCAACTATAACATTTTCCATCAAGATAGAACAGCCAAGGGGGGAGGAGTTGCAGTCTACTGCAGAGATAGCCTGCAAAGTAATGTCATACTTTCCAGGTCCATACCCAAACAGTTCGAACTACTAATTGTTGCCGCCTGCTACCGACCCCCTCAGCTCCCAGCTGTGCCCTGGACACCATTTGTGAATTGATTGCCCCCCATCTAGCTTCAGAGTTTGTTCTGTTAGGTGACCTAAACTGGGATATGCTTAACACCCCGGCAGTCCTACAATCTAAGCTAGATGCCCTCAATCTCACACAAATCATCAAGGAACCCACCAGGTACAACCCTAAATCTGTAAACAAGGGCACCCTCATAGACGTCATCCTGACCAACTGGCCCTCCAAATACACCTCCGCTGTCTTCAAGCAGGATCTCAGCGATCACTGCCTCATTGCCTGTATCCGCTATGGATCCGCAGTCAAACGACCACCCCTCATCACTGTCAAACGCTCCCTAAAACACTTCTGTGAGCAGGCCTTTCTAATCGACCTGGCCCGGGTATCCTGGAAGGACATTGACCTCATCCCGTCAGTTGAGGATGCCTGGTCATTCTTTAAAAGTAACTTCCTCACCATTTTAGATAAGCATGCTCCGTTAAAAAAATGCAGAACTAAGAACAGATATAGCCCTTGGTTCACTCCAGACCTGACTACCCTCGACCAGCACAAAAACATCCTGTGGCGGGCTGCAATAGCATCGAATAGTCCCCGCGATATGCAACTGTTCAGGGAAGTCAGGAACCAATACACGCAGTCAGTCAGGAAAGCAAAGGCCAGCTTCTTCAGGCAGAAATTTGCATCCGGTAGCTCTAACTCCAAAAAGTTCTGGGACACTGTGAAGTCCATGGAGAACAAGAGCACCTCCTCCCAGCTGCCCACTGCACTGAGGCTAGGTAACACTATTACCAGCCTGTTCAACCTCTCTTTCATATCGTCTGAGATCCCCAAGGATTGGAAAGCTGCCGCGGTCATCCCCCTCTTCAAAGGGGGAGACACCCTTTACCCAAACTGTTACAGACCTATATCCATCCTGCCCTGCCTATCTAAGGTCTTCGAAAGCCAAGTCAACAAACAGGTCACTGACCATCTCGAATCCCACCGTACCTTCTCCGCTGTGCAATCTGGTTTCAGAGCCGGTCACGGGTGCACCTCAGCCACGCTCAAGGTACTAAACGATATCATAACCGCCATCGATAAAAGACAGTACTGTGCAGCCGTCTTCATCGACCTTGCCAAGGCTTTCGACTCTGTCAATCACCATATTCTTATCGGCAGACTCAGTAGCCTCGGTTTTTCTGATGACTGCCTTGCCTGGTTCACCAACTACTTTGCAGACAGAGTTCAGTGTGTCAAATCGGAGGGCATGCTCTCCGGTCCTCTGGCAGTCTCTATGGGGGTGCCACAGGGTTCAATTCCCGGGCCGACTCTTTTCTCTGTATATATCAATGATGTTGCTCTTGCTGCGGGCGATTCCCTGATCCACCTCTACGCAGACGACACCATTCTGTATACTTCCGGCCCATCCTTGGACACTGTGCTATCTAACCTCCAAACGAGCTTCAATGCCATACAACACTCCTTCCGTGGCCTCCAACTGCTCTTAAACGCTAGTAAAACCAAAAGCATGCTTTTCAACCGTTCGCTGCCTGCACCCGCACGCCCGACTAGCATCACCACCCTGGATGGTTCCGACCTAGAATATGTGGACATCTATAAGTACCTAGGTGTCTGGCTAGACTGTAAACTCTCCTTCCAGACTCATATCAAACACCTCCAATCCAAAATCAAATCTAGAGTCGGCTTTCTATTCCGCAACAAAGCCTCCTTCACTCACGCCGCCAAACTTACCCTAGTAAAACTGACTATCTTACCGATCCTCGACTTCGGCGATGTCATCTACAAAATAGCTTCCAACACTCTACTCAACAAACTGGATGCAGTTTATCACAGTGCCCTTCCGTTTTGTTACTAAAGCACCTTATACCACCCACCACTGCGACCTTTATGCTCTAGTCGGCTGGCCCTTGCTACATATTCGTCGCCAGACCCACTGGCTCCAGGTCATCTACAAGTCCATGCTAGGTAAAGCTCCGCCTTATCTCAGTTCACTGGTCACGATGGCAACACCCACCCGTAGCACGCGCTCCAGCAGGTGTATCTCACTGATCATCCCTAAAGCCAACACCTCATTTGGCCGCTTTTCGTTCCAGTTCTCTGCTGCCTGTGATTGGAACGAATTGCAAAAATCGCTGAAGTTGGATACTTTTATCTCCCTCACCAACTACATCTGCTATCTGAGCAGCTAACCGATCGCTGCAGCTGTACATAGTCTATCAGTAAATAGCCCACCCAATTTTACCTAACTCATCCCCATACTGTTTATTTATTTACTTTTCTTCTCTTTTGCACACCAATACACCTGTACATGACCATCTGATCATTTATCACTCCAGTGTTAATCTGCAAAACTGTAATTATTTGCCTACCTCCTCACGCCTTTTGCACACAATGTATATAGACTCTCTTTTTTTTCTACTGTGTTATTGACTTGTTAATTGTTTACTCCATGTGTAACTCTGTGTTGTCTGTTCACACTGCTATACTTTATCTTGGCCAGGTCGCAGTTGCAAATGAGAACTTGTTCTCAACTAGCCTACCTGGTTAAATAAAGGTGAAATAAAAAAAATAAAAACATACTGTACTGTCTATTGAATTATAATGTACATTATAATGTAGTATATTGATTTGTTTGTAATGGTTGTATTGTATGTATGCCAGTTTTTACAGTTTTGTTAATTATATATTTATTTGTGAACTAAGGGGATTTGTAAAGCAATGTTCTTCTAACACCCAATGTCAATGTGTTGTTAAAGGTTTAAAGAGGGTGTTTAAATTACAAGATGCACTAGCTATGTTCATTTGGTACAAGATGAGCCACACCAGTCCATCCGCAGCCAGGCAGGCAGTAACCGAGATGAAGTAGCCAGCTCTACTTATTGAGGAGATGTGGGTAGTCAGTCCTTGGCCCTAACAGAGACAGACAGTGCCATGCAGATCCAGGCAGGAGGCTCAAGGCCTGGCTGATAGCTGTTAGCTGCTGGCTCTGAGCTGTGAGGGATGGTTACCACATGCTACATGGCCTTGGGAACACTAGGCTGTCCTAAATGGTACCCTATTCCCTTTATAGTGCACTACATTTGACCAGAGCCCTATGTGTAGTATCATATAAAGAATAGGGTGCCATTTGTGACGCATGCTTACTTCTCCCCATTCCCCACCGCTGTGCTGTGTGACTAAAGAGTGTTTGTGTGGTTTAATCTCCATGTTGACAGAGATGGTGAAGCAGATGAAGATTGAGAACCTGTTTGTGACTTGGCAGCAGAGGTCAGCGCAGTCCAACATGCCCATCTCATTAAGTACCACAGCCGTCCTAGACACACCAGAGTACCACAGCCGTTCTAGACACACCAGAGTACCACAGCCGTCCTAGACACACCAGACTACCACAGCCGTCCTAGACACACCAGAGTACCACAGCCGTCCTAGACACACCAGAGTACCACAGCCGTCCTAGACACACCAGAGTACCACAGCCGTCCTAGACACACCAGAGTACCACAGCCGTCCTAGACACACCAGAGTACCACAGCCGTCCTAGACACACCAGAGTACCACAGCCGTCCTAGACACACCAGAGTACCACAGCCGTCCTACACACACAGCGACTCTCATTCAAATCTCAGAAAATGGCATCTCTCCATCTCAAATACATTTACACACATTTGCATGTGGGCACAAGTGCTTGTGTGAAATTCATAAGATTCATCCAAGAGCCCCCATGCTGTCAGGAAGATGGTGGTTTTATGCACTGTAGCTAATTGATGTATATTTAACTCTTGCCATGTTTTACTAGTCTGGGACTTTGGCACAGAGAAATAAATAGGATATTTTTTTTAAGTAGTCCCCTTTTAAATATCCCAACTAATTCACAAAAGTTACAAGCTGCCAAGGAACATTTAAAGAGCTTTAAAGGAGAGACGTTAACTCTTAAGTTGATATTACAGCAGGCATCATGGGACTGTAGAGTTGATATTACAGCAGGCATCATGGGACTGTAGAGTTGATATTACAGCAGGCATCATGGGACTGTAGAGTTGATATTACAGCAAGACATCATGGGACTGTAGAGTTGATATTACAGCAGGACATCATGGGACTGTAGAGTTGATATTACAGCAGGCATCATGGGACTGTAGAGTTGATATTACAGCAGGCATCATGGGACTGTAGAGTTGATATTACAGCAGGCATCATGGGACTGTAGAGTTGATATTACAGCAGGCATCATGGGACTGTAGAGTTGATATTACAGCAGGCATCATGGGACTGTGGAGTTGATATTACAGCAGGCATCATGGGACTGTAGAGTTGATATTACAGCAGGCATCATGGGACTGTAGAGTTGATATTACAGCAGGCATCATGGGACTGTAGAGTTGATATTACAGCAGGCATCATGGGACTGTGGAGTTGATATTACAGCAGGCATCATGGGACTGTGGAGTTGATATTACAGCAGGCATCATGGGACTGTAGAGTTGATATTACAGCAGGCATCATGGGACTGTAGTGTTGATATTACAGCAGGGCATCATGGGACTGTAGAGTTGATATTACAGCAGGGCATCATGGGACTGTAGAGTTGATATTACAGCAGGGCATCATGGGACTGTGGAGTTGATATTACAGCAGGCATCATGGGACTGTAGAGTTGATATTACAGCAGGCATCATGGGACTGTGGAGTTGATATTACAGCAGGCATCATGGGACTGTGGAGTTGATATTACAGCAGGCATCATGGGACTGTAGAGTTGATATTACAGCAGGCATCATGGGACTGTAGAGTTGATATTACAGCAGGCATCATGGGACTGTAGAGTTGATATTACAGCAGGCATCATGGGACTGTAGAGTTGATATTACAGCAGGCATCATGGGACTGTGGAGTTGATATTACAGCAGGCATCATGGGACTGTAGAGTTGATATTACAGCAGGCATCATGGGACTGTAGAGTTGATATTACAGCAGGCATCATGGGACTGTAGAGTTGATATTACAGCAGGCATCATGGGACTGTGGAGTTGATATTACAGCAGGCATCATGGGACTGTAGAGTTGATATTACAGCAGGCATCATGGGACTGTAGAGTTGATATTACAGCAGGCATCATGGGACTGTAGAGTTGATATTACAACAGGCATCATGGGACTGTAGAGTTGATATTACAGCAGGCATCATGGGACTGTGGAGTTGATATTACAGCAGGCATCATGGGACTGTAGAGTTGATATTACAGCAGGCATCATGGGACTGTAGAGTTGATATTACAGCAGGCATCATGGGACTGTAGAGTTGATATTACAGCAGGCATCATGGGACTGTGGAGTTGATATTACAGCAGGCATCATGGGACTGTGGAGTTGATATTACAGCAGGCATCATGGGACTGTAGAGTTGATATTACAGCAGGCATCATTGGACTGTAGTGTTGATATTACAGCAGGGCATCATGGGACTGTAGAGTTGATATTACAGCAGGGCATCATGGGACTGTAGAGTTGATATTACAGCAGGGCATCATGGGACTGTGGAGTTGATATTACAGCAGGCATCATGGGACTGTAGAGTTGATATTACAGCAGGCATCATGGGACTGTGGAGTTGATATTACAGCAGGCATCATGGGACTGTGGAGTTGATATTACAGCAGGCATCATGGGACTGTAGAGTTGATATTACAGCAGGCATCATGGGACTGTAGAGTTGATATTACAGCAGGCATCATGGGACTGTAGAGTTGATATTACAGCAGGCATCATGGGACTGTAGAGTTGATATTACAGCAGGCATCATGGGACTGTGGAGTTGATATTACAGCAGGCATCATGGGACTGTAGAGTTGATATTACAGCAGGCATCATGGGACTGTAGAGTTGATATTACAGCAGGCATCATGGGACTGTAGAGTTGATATTACAGCAGGCATCATGGGACTGTGGAGTTGATATTACAGCAGGCATCATGGGACTGTAGAGTTGATATTACAGCAGGCATCATGGGACTGTAGAGTTGATATTACAGCAGGCATCATGGGACTGTAGAGTTGATATTACAGCAGGCATCATGGGACTGTAGAGTTGATATTACAGCAGGCATCATGGGACTGTAGAGTTGATATTACAGCAGGCATCATGGGACTGTAGAGTTGATATTACAGCAGGCATCATGGGACTGTAGAGTTGATATTACAGCAGGCATCATGGGACTGTAGAGTTGATATTACAGCAGGCATCATGGGACTGCAGATGTTTTTGAAACGCTACATTAATTTCACCAAAAATGCAATGCCTACCTTCATCAAAAAAAAAAGATTGATGAAAACAACACTCTTTCATGCTTAAATAACCACTGGTTACGGTATAGACCCCTCAAACTCAACCCTGGACCTTGAAGCCAGTTCCACTGTGTTTTGTTCATTATTGTTCTCTAATCAGGGGGACACCAGGTGGATGCAATTCATTATCAGATAGAACAGACAACCAGCAGGCTATGGACCTCGTAGTGTCAGTGTTGAATAGCCCTGGTATAGACAGTCAGGAGAACACCACCAGCAGGCTACGGACCTCGTAGTGTCAGTGTTGAATAGCCCTGGTAGAGACAGTCAGGAGAACACCACCAGCAGGCTACGGACCTCGTAGTGTCAGTGTTGAATAGCCCTGGTAGAGACAGTCAGGAGAACACCACCAGCAGGCTACGGACCTCGTAGTGTCAGTGTTGAATAGCCCTGGTAGAGACAGTCAGGAGAACACCACCAGCAGGCTACGGACCTCGTAGTGTCAGTGTTGAATAGCCCTGGTATAGACAGTCTGGAGAACATCACCAGCAGGCTACGGACCTCGTAGTGTCAGTGTTGAATAGCCCTGGTAGAGACAGTCAGGAGAACACCACCAGCAGGCTACGGACCTCGTAGTGTCAGTGTTGAATAGCCCTGGTAGAGACAGTCAGGAGAACACCACCAGTAGTCTACGGACCTTGTAGTGTCAGTGTTGAATAGCCCTGGTATAGACAGTCAGGAGAACACCACCAGCAGGCTACGGACCTCGTAGTGTCAATGTTGAATAGCCCTGGTATAGACAGTCAGGAAAACACCACCAGCAGGCTACGGACCTCGTAGTGTCAGTGTTGAATAGCCCTGGTATAGACAGTCAGGAGAACACCACCAGCAGGCTACGGACCTCGTAGTGTCAGTGTTGAATAGCCCTGGTATAGACAGTCAGGAGAACACCACCAGTAGGCTACGGACCTCGTAGTGTCAGTGTTGAATAGCCCTGGTATAGACAGTCAGGAGAACACCACCAGCAGGCTACGGACCTCGTAGTGTCAGTGTTGAATAGCCCTGGTATAGACAGTCAGGAGAACACCACCAGCAGGCCTCATAAGTTACTTACACACCAGTCAGTCCCACTCAGACTCAGTCTAATGAGCTAGTGGCGAATGATGATATCGTCTGTCCTCCACTTGTGTTATCCCTCTCTCAGTATGTCACCACTCACCAGAGGAGGCTTATCCATTAGTCAGATGACTGTCTGGCTGCCTGACTTGGCCCCTCCACAGTGGGGGACCCCTCTCCCTTTACTGGCCCCTCAGGTCCCCAAGCATTATGGCCCTTGATCAGCCCTCCTGTGGATCCTTGACTTTATCTCTGACATCAGCACAGCAGGGTGTTGTGTTCTGTCTCCCACTCCCTCGTCTAACACACACAGTCCTATCTACATCTCTCTGCCTGTCTATCTCCAGGCTGCACAGGGATGATAGATGATAGATGTGTCAATAAGAATGATTTTATAAGAGAGCAACAGATTAAAGCCCGGATGAGATGAGCCATAACATTGAATCAGTCCTATTACTCTGTAGTATGCCCTGTCTGTAGTTTTTAGTAGACGGTTTGATTGTGGGATTAGGAAACTGGTCATTGATTCTCGGTGGGTGGGTGTGTGTGGGTGGGTGAGTGGGTATGTGTATTTACATACTGGCACTTTTGGTATCATTAACTAGAAGAATTCACATTCGGCTCTAAGGACCATGAAATAAAAATAGAGATGTTTCCTTACTTTCCACAGGCAGTGGACTTGGACACTCTGAAGCAGTCATCCAGACTAGTGCACTACTGCGCCACCCCTCTGCTCTTTGACCGCGTGTTCAGGAAGCAGATCCAGGAAGAGCAGATTGTCCAAACTCAACATGTCAAGGTACAGAAACCATGGCTGCTTTCTCTTGGGACTTAACTCAACAAAGCTTTCTTAGTCTCCAACAAGCTTTCTCTGCCCTTAACCTTGTTCTGAACACCTCCAAAACAAAGGTAATGTGTTTTGGTAAGAAGAATGCCCCTGTCCCCACCGGTGTGATTACTACCTCTGAGGGTTTAGAGCTTTAGGTAGTCACTCCTTTCAAGTACTTGGGAGTATGGCTAGACGGTACATTGTCCTTCTCTCAGCACATACCAAAGCTGCAGCCCAAAGACTCAGTCATGGACGCTCTTACTGACAGTTGTGGCTGCTTCGCGTGATGTATTGTTGTCTCTACCTTCTTACCTTTGTGCTGTTGTCTGCATCCAATAATGTTTGTGCCATGTTGTGCTGCTGCCATGTTGTGTTGTTGTCATGATGTGTTACTATCATGTTGTGTTATGTTGCTGCCATGCTATGTTCTTGTCTTAGGCCTCTCTTTATGTAGTGTTGTGGTGTCTCTTGCCGTGATGTATGTGTTGTCCTATATTTTATTTTTAATCCCAGCCCCCGTCCCCGCAGGAGGCCTTTTGGAAGGACGTCATTGTAAATAAGAATTTGTTCTTAACTGACTTCCCTAGTTAAATAAAGGTTCAGTAAAATCAAAACAATTATAAAACTCAAACTTCTCAAATGGTTGTTCACTTCTCTCTTACTTAGAAAGATGCCCTTAGTTGCAAAATCTTGGAAAGCATCCCAAACTTCCCAAGTTTTTGAAAAATCCTGGAAGGAGAATTTCTGGAATCAGGATGGAACAATCAGCAATCTTCCAACAGTCTTTCACCCAGAACCTCTGAAAAGTTTTCGATAATTAGCCAATTTAGACAAAGGTAGTCACAGTCTGATGAAACACCCCAGTTCACCTCTCCACTCCCACTCTCCTCTCCCCTCATCCTCTCCAGAAGCGTCATCACTCCAGTGACTCCACGGCGACTGGCAGGGACCGTAGCTACAGCACAGACTCAGTTGACAAACTGCCTAACCGGCTGAGAGAGGGGCCCTGGTTGCAGGACATCTCTAACACCTTCCTCCAGCAGTATGTCCAGTACCTCCAGAGTATGGGCTTCATCCTGGTCCAGGTCCGGCCACAGTTCCCAGCGCGCAGGTATGTCTTACTGACAGTCCAGTGGTCCTCAACTCTCTAAACTATACTAGTAACCCATATTTCTACACCATACTAGTTCAAGTTTCAAGTTTATTTACCACGTGTAATGAATACATTGCAAATCTAACTCACCCGATCTCTCAACCCAAAAAAACACTATGAAAACACGATACAACTCAGGGCAAATGTCCTCTTTCTCTGAGTTTCCCTCCTAAGATCCTTTATGTGACTGTGAGCAGAACTATGAGCACTATTCATCCATTAGTCATCAGATGTGTTGTGATCCCCTCCAAGCCCCCAAAAACCACATCCCTCTGGTCATGCATGTGATATAACCACAGTAGACACTTGGCAGAAAAACACATGGACAGACGGACGGACGAATGGACAGATGAACAGACACACACAGTACACTCTCTGTTTTTTTTTCCATCCCTACTTAACCCCTAACCCTGCCTGTCTCTCTCTCTCCTCTCTCCCTGTAGCATCCCCAGGGCCAGGGCAGCCATGTTCAGCTCATTGTCGTCAGAGAGGCAGTCCTTCTCCTATAACACAACCAGGAGCGAGGACAGCCCTAAGGTAAGTAGTGCTGAGTGCTGAGGATATTCCCACACGTACACTGGCTAAAAGGCACACAGGGATATATTGACTCTGCCGCTCTCTTCCTCTCTCTCTGACAAACATACTCTCTCTCTAACGCTCACTCGATTCACACACACACACATATAAACACACACCGCTTCATCATCAACTCTTGAGGTAATGTTGTTTTTCTCCGCAGAGCACAGGGTCGGATATTACCGCGTACTACCACCAGAGGGCGCTGCCAGGGGGCATCGTATTGATGGAGCTTGCCTTTCAGGTGAATCTTTCTCTCTCGCTCTCTCTCTCTTTCAAAGGGGGTTTATTGGCATGGGGAAAATGTTGCCAAAGGAGTGAAATAAACACAAATAAACACATACACAAAACAACACAAACAAAAAAACTATACAAATTTAACTGTAAATATGGCACTCAAAAGGTAACATTTTAAGTGTTATATCAGCTATGTACAGTGTTTTATTTTTGGGGGGAGGGGGGGGTGTAGATCAGCTTTAATATTGCAGATAGATTATAGCTTCCAACAATGTAATTGTCTGCATCATTTCCAATCCCCCATATTTGTTTTTATATACTGTATATATATATATATACTACTGTTCAAAAGTTTGTGGTCAGAAATTTTTCGTCTCAAAGTCAACCGTGAAGAGGCGACTCCGGGATGCTGGCCTTCTAGGCAGAGTTGCATAGAAAAAGCCATATCTCAACTTGGCCAATAAAAATAAAATATTAAGATGGGCAAAAGAACACAGACACTGGACAGAGGAACTCTGCCTTGAAGGCCAGCATCCCGGAGTCGCCTCTTCACTGTTGACGTTGAGACTGGTGTTTTACGAGGACTTGTGAGGCGTCTGTTTCTCAAACTAGACACACTAATGTACTTGTCCTCTTGCTCAGTTGTGCACTGGGGCCTTTCACTCCTCTTTCTATTCTGGTTAGAGCCAAGTTGCGCTCTTCTGTGAAGGGAGTAGTACACAAAGTTGTACGAAATCTTCAGTTTCTTGGCAATTTCTCGCATGGAATAGCCTTCCTTTCTCAGAACAAGAATAGACTGACGAGTTTCAGAATAAAGTTCTTTATTTCTGGCCATTTAAAGCCTGTAAACGAACCCACAAATGCTGATGCTCCAGATACTCAACTAGTCTAAAAAGGCCAGTTTTACTGCTTCTTTAATAAGAACAACAGGTTTCATCTGTGCTAACATAATTGCAAAAGGGTTTTCTAGCCTTTTAAAATGATAAACTTTGATTAGCTAAGACAACATGCCATTGGTTGCTGATAATGGGCCTCTGTACACCTATGTAGATATTCCATAAAAAATCTGTTTCCAGCTACAATAGTAATTTACAACATTAACAATGTCTACACTGTATTGCTGATCATTTTATGTTATTTTAATTTACAAAAAATGTGCTTTTCTTTCAAAAACAAGGACATTTCTAAGTGACCCCAAACCTTTGAACGATAGTGTATATACACAGAACCAGTCAAAAGTTTGGATTCACCTACTCATTCCAGGGTTTTTCTTTATTTTTACTATTTTCTACATTGTAGAATAATAGTGAAGACATCAAAACTATGAAATAACATGGAATCATGTAGTAACCAAAAAAGTATTAAACAAATCAAATATATTTTAGATTCTTCAAAGTCTCCACCCTTTGCCTTGATGACAGCGTTGCACACTCTTGGCATTCTCTCAACCAGCTTCATGAGGTAGTCACCTGGAATGCATTTAAATTAACAGGTGTGCCTTGTTAAAAGTACATTTGTGGAATGTCTTTCCTTCATAATGCGTTTGAGGTAATCAGTTGTGTTGTGACAAGGTAGGGTTGGTACAGAAAAGATAGCCCTAACTGGTACAAGACCAAGCCCATATTATGGCAAGAACAGCTCAAATAAGCAAAGAGAAATGACAGTCCATCATTGCTTTAAGACATGAAGGTCAGTCAATCCTGAAAATTTCAAGACCTTTGAAAGTTTCTTCAAGTGCAGTCGCAAAAACCATCAAGCGCTATGATGAAACTAGCTGTCATGAGGACCGCCACAGGAAATGAAGACCCAGAGTTACCTCTGTTGCAGGATACGTTCATTAGTGTTAACTGCACGACCTCTGCAGCCCAAATAAAAACTTCTCAGAGTTCAAGTAACATACACATCTCAACATCAACTGTTCTGAGGAGACTGTGTGAATCAGGCCTTCATGGTTGAATTGCTGCAAAGACATCACTACTAAAGGACACCAATCAGAAGAAGAGACTTGCTTGGGCCAAGAAACACGAGCAATGTACATTAGAACGTTGAAAACCTGTCCTTTGTTCTGATGAGTCCTAATTGATGTTTGGATCCAAACGCTGTGTCTTTGTGAGACACAGGGTAGGTGAATGGATGATCTCTGCATGTGTGGTTCCCACCGTGAAGCATGGAGGAGGATTTGTGATGGTGTGGTTATGCTTTGCTGGTGACACTGTCAGTTATTTAGAATACAAGGCAGACTTAACCAGCATGGCTGCCACAGCATTCTTCAGCGATACACCATCCTATCTGGTTTGTGCTTATTGGGACTATCATTTGTTCTTCAACAGGACAATGTCCCAAAACACACATCCAGGCTGTGTTAGGGCAATCTGATGACCTGGCCTCCCCAATCACCTGACCTCAACCCATTTAGTTATTTCATTTTCAAATAACCGAAAGTGATAGGTTGTAAGGTTGTAATCTGAAGGGAAAAAGGCCATTCTTGAACATTGGGTGAGACATTCTTACATCTGAACTCGTTCTCCAGCTAATTAGTAAGTTTAACTTTTGTATGAGTGAAGCCTTTAGCCAGAGGTCTAATGCTTTAATATTTCATTTCATATTTCTGCTCCCCAAATTCATATTGATTATATAAATAGGTCCGTTTATTTTTTTCTGACTTGCCTTTCCGAATAAAATTGTATGTTTTTTGCTTATACAGTGCATTCAGAAAGTATTCAGACCCCTTCACTTTTTCCACATTTTGTTACGTTACAGCCTTATTCTAAAATGGATTAAATACATCCATATCAATCTTCACACAGTGCCCCATAAGGACAAAGAGAAAACAGGTTTTAAGCATTTTTATTTACATTAGTACTCAGACCCTCTGCTACAATAATCGGAATTGAGCTCAATTGCATCCTGTATCCATTGGTCATCCTTGAGATGTTTCTACAACTCGAATGAACATGATGTCTACATGTCTATATAAGGTCCCACAGTTGACCATGGATGTCAGAGCAAAAACGAAGCCATGAGGTTGAAGGAATTGTCCATAGAGCTCCGAGACAGTATTGTGTCAAGGCACAGATCTGGGGAAGGGTGCCCCAACATTTCTGAAGTGTTGAAGGTTCCCAAGAACACAGTGGCCTCCATCATTCTTAAATGGAAGAAGTTTGGAACCACCAAGACTCTTCCTAGAGCTGGCTGCCTGCCCGAACTGAGCAATCGGGGGGGGGGGGGGGGGGGGGGGGGGGGAGAAGGACCTTGGTCAGGGAGGTGACCAAGAATCCGATGGTCACTCTGACAGAACTCGGAGTTCCTCTGTGGAGATGGGAGAAACCTCCAGAAGGACAACCATCTCTGCAGTACTCCACCATTCAGGCCTTTTATGGTAAAGTGGCAAGCCGGAAGCCACTCCTCAGAAAAAGGCACATGACAGCCCGCCTGGGGTTTGCCAAAAGGCATGTTTTTCAGCGGAAGGGACTGTGAGACAAGTCAGGATCGAGGGGAAGATGAACGGAGCAAAGTACAGAGAGATCATTGATGAAAACCTGCTCCAGAGTGCTCAGGACCTCAGACTGGGGCGAAGCTTCACTTTCAATCAGGACAACGACCCTAAGCACAAATCCAAAACAACACAGGACTGGCTTTGGGACAAGTTTCTGAATGCCCTTGAGTGGCCCAGCCAGAGCCCGGACATGAAACCGATCGAACATTGAGAGGCCTGAAAATAGCTGTGCAGCGACGCTCCCTCTCCAACCGGACAGAGCTTGAGAGGTTCTGTAGAGAAGAATGGGAGAAACTCCCCAAATACAGGTGTGCCAAGCTTGTAGCGTCATACCCAAGAAGACTCAAGGCTGTAATCGCTGCCAAAGGTGGTTCAACCAAGTACTGAGTAAAGGGTCTGAATACCTATGTAAATGTGATATTTCAGTTGTATTTCTTTACACATTTGCAAACATTTCTAAAACCGTTTTTTTGCCTGGTCATTATCTGGTATTGTGTAGATTGATGAGGGGAAAATGATTTAATCAATTTTAGAATAAGGCTGTAACGTAACAAAATGTATAAAAAAATTAATGGGTCTGAATACTTTCCAAATGCACTGCTAGGCCATACACCAATTTGTAAACTGGGATATGACTAAAGAGATAATCAGGGTGATTTTTCAACAAAAAGACAGGTTTATTCCTTTCCATGTTAGCAAGATATCTAGTTTTGTGAACTTTCTATTAAAATGTATTTTAGTGAGATCATTTTCTTTCGGGATATGAACACCAGACCATTTTATTGCTAAACTACACTGTAATGTAAAAGTTGTTTTGTGATCCAATACATAATATAGTACACTTGTATTAATTTGGTTGTAACTCAGAGAAGTTAGAAAAAGTAACTAGATCCTCTGAGATTGTGGAGGGACCCAAATTGTGGATTTAAAAGAACATGAATCATCAGAGTACAATGACACCTTTGGTTTTAAGCCCTGGATTTACAGTGTTTTAGCAATGTGCAAATAGTTGTAGTACGAATAGCAGGAGAAGATACATAAACAGATAAATATTGGTGATATTTACAATGTTTGTCCTACCTGTGGTGTTGACGTTTACGCCGAGTTAGATAGAGTTATGTATGTCTTCTAGGGCAACGATGTCTGGATAGAATTTGTTCTCCTGCCTACTGGAACTTTTTAGGAACACTATTATTTTTGTCTTACTGTGATTCACTGTTACGCTCCAAGTCTGATAGAATCTGTGTAGAAGATCTAGGTCCTCCTTTGTTGGGGATAGAAGCACCAGATCATCAGCAAACAGTAGACATTTGAGTCCACTAGGGTGTGGCCGGGTGCTGCGCACGATTCTAGTGCCCTCGCCAATTCATTGATATTTATGGACTCAAGCTTTCATCCCTGTCACCCCACGGCCCTGGGGTCTCTCGCTTTCACTCTTTTTTACACCTCCAGCGCTCGCGGCACGCGCTCTCTCTCTACTGCTCTCTCTCCTGCTCTCTTGCTCTCTCGCACGCTCTCTCTTTCTCTTTTGCAGTGCATGCTGGGAGTTTTTTGGAGTTTGAGTGTTTGGTGTGGAGGGCTCTGTCCTAACTTTTTTTCAGGATTTTGTTTTGGTCTTTTATTTTCATTATTATTTTCTATGGTGGAGGGTTAATGCACTATTTGTTTTAGCGGTATCCACAGGTTTTTTCAAAGTTAGGGTGGAAGAGGACAGAGTTTGGGGTGTGGTGTGCGCGATGGCTTCTCAGCCTAGCGCGGAGGAGACGCTGTCGTTACGGCATGGATTCAGGTGTGTTCCTGAGAATGGAGTTAAGGTGAAGGATGTTATGCTCGCAGTCGGTGAACAGGTAGGAGCTGAATTTATACATTCCGCTTCAAGAATGAATAAAGCTGTCGCTGTGTTCATGAAATGAGCTAATTTCGTTGGTAGGCTAATTGCTAGTGGAATATTTTGTATGGGGTGTGTTTGTGCTCTTTCTACACTTTCGACAAGGGTGGTAGTTTCCTCCGTTTATTACGGTAGATCAAATCAGAAAGAGCTGAGTTGTTTGCTAGCGGTTTTCGTGTACTGTCGGCAGGTTTTCAGGCAGATGCCGTTAAGCACGTTGTTTTGTTCCGGAGGCAAGTATTTATGTTTCTGAATACCAATGAGCAACAGCTAATTGTGCATTTCAAAGTGAGGCATGGTGAGGATTTGCCAGCACAGATAGTGTACGGTGCTTTGAGTGTGAGGATTTGGGGCAGAAGAGCTTTGCGTGCCCACATAAAGGCCGTAGACAAGGTGAGGGTACAAGCTCCAGTGGGGGAAATCAAGGTCAACGTGCAGGGGGCAATGAGACGCAGACAGCAGGCGCTGGGCCAAGTCATGCCAGGGATGGTGGTGTAGATGAGGCTGGGCCTAGTCATCCCAGAGATGGTGGGGTAGCTGAGGCTTGGCCTTGTCATGCTATGGATGGTGGTGTAGATGAGGCTGGGCCTAGTCAGGCTAGAGATGGTGGTGTAGATGAGGCTGGGACTAGTCATGCTATGAGGGTTTAGTCACGTTATGCTAGTGGATGAGGAGAGTATAGTGTGTAAGAGACTAGGGGGGAGGAGGAGGGTGTCAAGCGGAAAAGGAAAAAGGGTGAGAAGAAAGGAGGTGGAAGGGGAGAGGCTGGTGTGGTCAAAGGCACCAAGGAACCTTTGCCTGGTGCTGGGGGGATGCCCTGACGAGAGAGGAAGGGCAGGTGGTTAGAATGGGAGAGTGCGATGAGGAGGAAAGTGAGTCTGAAGAAGAGGATGATGAGGAGGCCTCTCCGGACTCCTCTTCAATGGGTCCGGAGCTGACAGCCAGTCAAGCAGAGGGGTCAAAGTACACATTGAGGGAACTGACAAAGTTCCTGAATGAGACCAAGGGGAAAAAGTTAATCTTGAGGCTTTTTTTTCCTGATCCGAGAATGTTTGTAAGATCAGTACAACATGCTATGAAAAATGAGGGGCATGGTGTCCTCTCACCCAGGAAATGGTTTAGGTTGAGGAAGTTGGTCACAACAGTGCGTAAGGGTCTACCTTCAGACACTGTTTAGATGTATAGTTTCTTTATGGCACTGTGTTTTATTTAGCTTTGCTATTGGTCTCTTTCTTTGTTGGCTTTTCTCCAACTTCTTATGGAGACTCTTTGGTTAGGCTCACTTAATATAAATGGTGCCAGAGATGTGAGAAAGAGGAGTGTGTTGGGTGAATATGTAAAACAAAAAAAGTACAGGTGTTGTTTCTGCAGGAGACACATAGGAATGTGGTGAATAAAGTCGATTGGGGGCTCTGGTGGAAAGGCAAGGCAAGTGTGTTGAGCCATGGGTCTAATTTTAGTGCAGGGGTGGCAGTCCTTTTTGTACCGGGTCTGTCTGTAAAAATTTGCTCCTCAAAAGAGGTGTGTAGGCTGCTTGTTGTAAAAGCAGAAATTAACAACATGGGTTTTGTCTTTATAAATGTGTTTGCGCCTAACACGGGCAGAGAGAGGGGGCTTCTATTTGGGTGTCTTAGACAGGAACTCTCACAAATAGTGCCTGAGGAGATGCTGGTGGTCGACGGGGACTGGAACTGTACAATGGATTTTACGAAAGACAGGAATGGGGGAAAGCCTCATTCAGTGGGAGTGTTAAGGGACATCATTAATCAGTTTGACCTAGTGGATGTTTGGAAAACTCAAGAGCCCAACACAAGAGAGTATACATGGGTGAAGGTTTTTGGGGCTAGGGTGAGTACAGCTCGACTTGATCGTTTTTACCTGTCCAGGAATCGGAGCAATAGGCTGTTGGGAGCTACCTTTCTCCTGGTGGGGTTTTCGGATCATCACATAACCATGGCTTGGCTGTCTATTTCACCAGGCCCTCGGCAGGCATCCTACTGGAAGTTTAATGTAAAGCTCTTACAAGATGCAACTTTTTGCTCAGGTCTCCAGACTTTGTGGTGGGGGCAGCGAAGAGAGGAGTATGAGTCTCAGTCTATGGTGGGATGTGGGGAAAGTCCAAATTCTGCGTTTCTGTCAACAGTATACAGCTCTCTCATCCTCAGAGGCTAGGATGGTATTGGGGGAACTGGAGTGTAGTATTAGTGAGATGGAGGTAGAGATGGTGGGGCAAGGCAGTGTAGGCCTCCAGGCTAATTTAGCTGAATTACGTAGGGACCTGGGCAGTTTTTTCCAGTTTAAAGCAAAGTGTGCACTTGTAAGAGCTAGGTTCTCCATGCCGAAGGAGATGGATGCTCCCAGCTCCTCCTTCTTTGATTTGGAAAGACAGGCCAGTGAAGCCAAGGGTATGCATTGTCTATGGCTGTCTGATGGGCGGGTGACCTCTGTGGTGGGGGAGATGCGGGAGCAAACCGTG
Source organism: Oncorhynchus mykiss (assembly GCF_057628025.1). Taxonomy (NCBI): domain Eukaryota; kingdom Metazoa; phylum Chordata; class Actinopteri; order Salmoniformes; family Salmonidae; genus Oncorhynchus; species Oncorhynchus mykiss. The sequence continues at coordinate 79,882,909 of NC_143026.1, forward strand.
GAGTTTTATACTGAGTTGTATAGGGCAGAAATGTGTGATCCTATATGTGCGCAGATCTTGTTTGCAGAACTCCCTAAGCTCTCTCTGGCACAGCGGCATGAAAGGGACATTCCTCTGTTGTCCCATGAACTGGCAGAAGCCTTAACCCAGATGTCCCCCGGCCATGCACCGGGGGTCGATGGACTCCCAGCGGAGTTTTATAGAAAATTCTGGGGAATAATTGGACTGGACTTATTTTGTGTGTTGCGTGAATGCGTCAGGGTAGGAAAGTTGCCGATGAGCTGCCGTCGGGCAGCTCTGACTCTCCTGCCCAAAAAAGGGGACTTATGTGAACTTAAGAACTGGAGGCCTGTGGCATAGCTTTGTGCGGACTACAATATATTTGCCAAAATCTTATCCATCTGGACTCGATAGTACTAGAGGTCGACCGATTACTCGTAATTGCCGATTAATTAGAGCGGATTTCAAGTTTTCATAACAATCGGAAATTGGTATTTTTGGACACCGATTTGGCAGATTAAAAAAAAAATATATTATTATTTTATTTTTTTACACCTTTATTTAATATTTATTTAACTAGGCAAGTCAGTTAAGAACACATTCTTATTTTCAATGACGGCCTAGGAATGGTGGGTTAACTGCCTTGTTCAGTGGCAGAACGACAGATTTTTACCTTGCCAGCTCAGGGATTCAATCTTGCAACCTTACAGTTAGTTAACTATTCCTATGCTCTAACCACCTGCATCTCATTGCACTCCATGAGGAGCCTGCCTGTTACGCGAATGCAGTAAGCCAAGGTAAGTTGCTAGCTAGCATTAAACTGATCTTATAAAAAACAATCAATCAATCATAATCACTAGTTAACTACACATGGTTGATGATACTACTAGTTTATCTAGCATGTCCTGCGTTGCATATAATCGATGCGGTGCGTATTTGCGAAAAAAGGACTGTCCCTGCTCCAATGTGTACCTAAGCATAAACATCAGTGCCTTTCTTAAAATCGATACAGAAGTATATATTTTTAAACCTGCATATTAAGGTAAAAGAAATCCAGGTTAGCAGGCAATATTAACCAGGTGAAATTGTGTCACTTCTCTTGTGTTCATTGCACGCGGAGTCAGGGTATATGCAACAGTTTGGGCTGCCTAATTTGCCAGAATTTTAAGTAATTATGACATAACATTGAAGGTTGTGCAATGTAACAGGAATATTTAGACTTATGGATGCTACCTGTTAGAAAAAATACGGAACGGTTCCGTATTTCACTGAAAGAATAAATGTCTTGTTTTCGAGATGATAGTTTCCGGATTCGACCATATTAATGACCTAAGGCTTGTATTTCTGTGTGTTATTATGTTATAATTAAGTCTATGATTTGATAGAGCAGTCTGACTGAGCGATGGTAGGCACCAGCAGGCTCGTAAGCATTCATTCAAACAGCACTTTCGTGCGATTTGCCAGCAGCTCTTCAGCTCTTCAAGCATTGCGCTGTTTATGACTTCAAGCCCATCAACTCCCGAGATTAGGCTGGTGTAACCGATGTTAAATGGGGCCACAGTGTCTCCTGACCCCTCCTGTCTCAGTTTCCAGTATTTATGCTGCAGTAGTTTATGTGTCGGGGGGCTAGGGTCAGTTTGTTATATCTGGAGTACTTCTCCTGTCCTATCTGGTGTCCTGTCTGAATTTAAGTATGCCCTCTCTAATTCTCTTTCTCTCTTTCTTTCTCTCTCTCGCCCTAGGACCATGCCTCAGGACTACCTGACATGATGACTCCTTGCTGTCCCCAATCCACCTGGCCGTGCTGCTGCTCCAGTTTCAACTGTTCTGCCTGTGATTATTATTATTTGACCATGCTGGTCATTTATGAACATTTGAACATCTTGGCCATGTTCTGTTATAATCTCCACCCAGCACAGCCAGAAGAAGACTGGCCACCCTACATAGCCTGGTTCCTCTCTAGGTTTCTTCCTAGGTTTTGGCCTTTCTGGGGAGTTTTTCCTAGCCACCGTGCTTCTACACCTGCATTGCTTGCTGTTTGGGGTTTTAGGCTGGGTTTCTGTACAGCACTTTGAGATATCAGCTGACGTACGAAGGGCTATCTAAATAATTTTGATTTGATTTAAATGGCTAGCTAGCTAGCAGGGTGCACGCGCTAATAGCGTTTCAAACTGGACTTGGAGTAGTTATTCCCCTTTCGCTGCATGGGTAACGATGCCTCGAGGGTGGCTGTTGTCTATGTGTTCCTGGTTCGAGCCCAGGTAGGGGCGAGGAGAGGGACGGAAGCTATACTGTTACACTGCAATACTAAAGTGCCTATAAGAACATCCAATAGTCAAAGGTATATGAAATACAAATGGTATAGAGAGAAATAGTCCTATAATTCCTATAATAACAACAACCTAAAACTTCTTACCTGGTAATATTGAAGACTCATGTTAAAAGGAACCACCAGCTTTCATATGTTCTCATGTTCTGAGCAAGGAACTTAAACGTTAGCTTTCTTACATGGCACATATTGCACTTTTACTTTCTTCTCCAACACTTTGTTTTTGCATTATTTAAACCAAATTGAACATGTTTCATTATTTATTTGAGGCTAAATTGATTTTATTGATGTATTATATTAAGTTAAAATAAGTGTTCATTCAGTATTGTTGTAATTGTCATAATTACAAATAAATAAATAAAAATCGGCCGATTAATCGGTATCTGCCTTTTTTGATCCTACAATAATCGGTATCGGTATTGGCGTTGAAAAATCATAATCGGTCGACCTCTAGATAGTACATAAGGACCAAACGTATTGTGTACCGGAACGCTCAATCACGGACAACTTGTTCTTAATCAGGAACATGTTGGAATTGTCGAGAGGTTCTAATGTGAACTTTGGACTGGTCTCTTTAGATCAAGAGAAGGCTGTTGTGGACCATGAGTATCTGTTGAGTAATGAGTAATGTGATTTTTGGGTTTGGGGAAAAGTTTTTGACCTTTGTGAAGATCAGTATGCTAGTCTGTGTGAGACGCGGCATTCGACAAGGATGCCCTCTATTGGGGCAGTTATATACACTAGCCATTGATCTTTTTTGGGGCCTGCTCCGCAGAAGACTGGAGTGTGTTGGACAGGCAAGGGTATGGTGACAGGTGTCGTGTCTTTGGCTATGCTGGATTGAGTGATATGACATGCTATTCTATAAAATCCTTTCTCCGTAATTAACATTACCTGATTGAGCCAATCATATAAATGTAATTAACTAGAGAGTCGGGCACCACAAAATAATATTTATAGAGCTGTAATCTTCCGAATAAACTCTTAAAGACCTAGTAATATTTTACATCAATAGCAGTCAATATTAATCTTCACCTTAATTCAGTCTCGGTTATCTTCACAAACCCTGGCTAAGAAGTTGATTCAGCAATACATTAGATTTAATTATTTATTTACTAAATACCTAACTAATCACACAGAATTACATATACAAAGAATGACTCATACCTTGATTACAAATTACGTCATAAAGGAAAACGTCCCTAGCGGTCGGAACAGAAATGTGTTTGAGTGAAAGAGCAGGAAGACTGAGGAACAAAGGGTGAAGCTGTGCTATCGTAGATACAGTACCTTATGCATTCTAAATTACCACCCATTTGGAAAAGGAAAATGCAATAAATATTTACTCTGAGCTGTGCTTCGGTAGGTTGGTGGTAGATGGAAGGCCGTGTTGCCAAACCCAATTCTCACATTTTAGAAGCCAAAATCAGATTTTAGAAGCCAAATCACATTTCATCCCATCATGAATAATTTCATATTCAAAAATTTAAATTGAACAACAAATCCATGTGAATCCGATAACTCTGATGTGTAGACTTTCCACTGTAGAGTTTATGTCATCTTATCATTGATGAAAATGTCTCAGATGACAACCGAACTGACATCATATTCATTAAGTACCACTGCATATGTTCAATTGGTCGGATTACCAGAATATAGTTAATTTCCTCCCACCTTCTGATGTTCCCAGAATCTCTATGTTAACCAAGGGGTTTTCTAATGTCACATCAGTAGGGTAGAGATAGGAAAAAGGGGGGAAGAGGTATTTATGACTGTCATAAACCTACCCCCAGGCCAGCGTCATGACACAGGCACAGCAGTGTCAGCGTATGCAGATGACTTTTCTGTGATGAGCAGGATATGCAGGCGCTAGAGACTAGTCTGAAGGTGTACGAGGGAGCTTCATCAGCTAAGGTAAACTGGGGCAAGAGCAAAGCTCTGTCATGTGGGGCATGGGGGGATAGGGCTCCTCTGCTTCCAGGGGGTTTGCAGTGGGGTTGTGAAGGTCTTTAAATCTTGGGGGTGTACATGGGCTCGGAGAGGGTTGGGTCAGGAAGAACTGGGAGGGGCTGTCACAGGCAGTGGTGTCAGGACTGGCTCGCAGACCTGCAACGCAAGCTGGTGGACTTTTTCTGGTCGGGCCATCACTGGCTGAGGGTGGCAGTGTTGTCCATGACCGTCCACGAATGAGGACAGGGCCTGGTGGAACTGGAGAGCAGGGTGGCTTCTTTCTGACTAAACGCGGTGCAAAGACTGCTGTACC
>NC_143026.1:80192500-80275000 GCF_057628025.1 Oncorhynchus mykiss
CAGCACAGCACAGCACAGCACAGCATCGCATAGTACAGATCAGCACAGCACAGCACAGCATTGCATAGTACAGATCAGCACAGCACAGCATCACATAGTACAGAACAGTAGAGTACAGTACAGCACAGCACAGTACAGCACAGCATCGCATAGTACAGTACAGTAGAGTTCAGTACAGTACAGTAGAGTACTGCAATTACTCACCATGGACTGGCAGAATCCACGCTGAACCGGCAGGATAGAACAACGGCATCTGGTAAGACAAGGGGTGGCAGACTATGTATTTTTGTAAATAACAGCTGGTGAACGATATCTAAGGAAGTCTCAAGCTATTGCTCGCCTGAGGTAGAGTATCTCATGATAAGCTGTAGACTACACTACCAAGAGAGTTTTCATCTGTATTTATCGAAGCTGTTTACATACCACCACAGACTGAGGCTGTCACTAAGACAGCATTGAATGATCTGTATTCCGCCATAAGCAAACAAGAAAACGCTCACCCAGAGGCGGCACTCCTATCCGTTTGACCAAATTTCTATCAGCATGTTCAATGTGCAAGCAGAGGGGAAAAAAATCTGAACCACCTTTACACCACACACAGAGACGGATACCAAACTCTCCCCCCATTTCGCAAATCTGACCATAATTCTATCCTCCTGATTCCTGCTTACAAGCAAAAATTAAAGCAGGAAGCATCAGTGACTCTGTCAATAAATAAGTAGCCAGATGAAGCAGATGCTAAGCAACAGGAGTGTTTTGCTAGCACAGACTGAAATATGTTCCGGTTACACCACATCAGTCATTGGCTTTATCAATAAGTGTATCGATGACGTTGTTCCCACAGTGACCGTACGAACATACCCCAACCAGAAGCCTCTGACGAACCATCAAACAGGCAAAGTGTCAATACAGAACTAAGATCAAATCGTACTACCCCGGCTCTGATGCTCGTCGGATGTGGCAGGGCTTGCAAGCATTACAGACTACAAAGGGAAGCACAGCCTAGAGCTGCCCAGTGACATGAGCTCACCAGACGAGTTAAACTACCCCTATGCTTGTGTCGAGGCAAATAACACTGAAACATGCATGAGAGCACCAGCTGTTCCGGAAGACTGTGTGATCATGCTCTCTGCAACTGATGTGAGTAAGACCTTTAAACAGGTCAACATTCATAAGGCCGCAGTGCCAGACGGATGACCAGGACGTGTACTGCGAGCATGCGCTGACCAACTGGCAAGTGTCTTCACTGACATTTTCAACCTCTCCCTGTCCGAGTCTGTAATACCAACATGTTTTAAGCAGACCACCATAGTCCCTGTGCCCAAGAACACTAAGGTAACCTGTCTAAATGACTACCGACCCGTAGCACTTACTTCTGTAGCCATGAAGTGATTTGAAAGGCTGGTCATGGCTCACGTCAACATCATTATCCCAGAAACCCTTGACCAACTCCAATTTGCATACCGCCCCAACAGATCCACAGATGATCCAATCTCTAATGCACTCCACACTGCCCTTTCCCACCTGGAAAAAAGGAACACCAATGTGAGAATGCTATTCATTGACTACAGCTCAGCGTTCAACACCATAGTGCACTCTAAGATCATCAATAAGCTAAGGACCCTTGGACTAAACACTCCCCTCTGCAACTGGATCCTGTACTTCCTGACGGGCCGCTCCCAGGTGGTAAGGGTAGGTAACAACACATCCGCCACGCTGATCCTCAACACAGGGGCCCCTCGGGGATGCATGCTCAGTCCCCTCCTGTACTCCCTGTTCACTCATGACTGCATGGCCAGGCACGACTACAACACCATCATTAAGTTTGCCGACGACATAACAGTGGTAGGCCTGATCACCGACAATGATGAGACGGCCTATAGGAAGGAGGTCAGAGACCTGGCCGTGTGGTGCCAGGACAACAACCTCTCCCTCAACGTGATCAAGACAAAGGAGATGATCGTGGACTACAGAAAAAAGAGGCCCAAGCACGCAATCCTTACGGGCGTGCTCGTCGACAGGGCTGCAGGGGAGCAGGTTGAGAGCTTCAAGGTCCTTGGTGTCCACATCACCAACAAACTAACATGGTCCAAGCACACCAAGACAGTTGTGAAGAGGGCACGACAAAACCTAGGAGACTGAAACGATTTGGCATGTGTCCTCAGATCTTCCGCACGTCAAGCGGTAGCTGAGCGCCAATTCTAAGTCCAAGAGGCTTCTAAACAGCTTCTACCCCCAATCCATAAGACTCCTGAACATCTAGTCAAATGGCTACCCAGACTATTTACAGTGCCCACCCTCCCCTTTACACCACTGCTACTCTCATTGTCATCTATGCATAGTCACTTCAATAACTCTACCTAAATGTACATATTACCTCAACTAACCAGTGCCCCCGCACATTGACTCTGTACCGGTACCACCCTGTGTACAGTCTCGCTATTGTTATTGTACTGCTGCTCTTTAATTACTTGTTACTTTTATTTCTTGTTCTTTTCCGTATTTTTTTAAACTGTATTGTTGGTTAGGGGCTCGTAAGTAAGAATTGCACTGTAAGGTCTACTACACCTGTTGTATTCGTCTCATGTGACTACTACAATTTGATTTGATTTGATGTGAGTACAGTACAGTTCGGTAGAGTAGAGTATTGTTCAATACATTAGAGTTAAGTACAGTACATCACGATACAGTACATCATAGTGTACTCAAATCTAATATGCTCTACTGTGTACTGTACTGAACTCTATTCTACTGCACTGAGCTGAATTATACTCTACTATACTTTACTTTTCTTTACTGTGCTGTACTGTACTGTGCTGTCCTAGCTTGTAAACCCAACTGTGGTTTGTGACTAATATGATTCCCATTGCATATTTTGGGGAAATTCCATTACCAATTTAGTAACAAAATGTTAGTTTTAATCACTTAATAATTAATAAACATAATTGCTATCAGAAAAACACTATAACTAAATGACAGGTCTAACTTTACTTGTTAGTTATGTGAACTCTCATTATCCTCCCTCCTCTTGAGGGAAAGAAATTAGAAAATATCTTAAAGATGTGTGGGTTTTTGGTAATGTTCATTAAACTTAAAGAAGGCAGAAAAATGTCTCCAAAACTAAATGTAAATGTTGATATTAGTTTGCAGGGGCCTTTACTTCATATAATTTTATGTTTTGATGTATTTCTAATACCTTTTAAGACTTTTTATAGTAGATGTTTTTTGAGAACCCTTTTCCATCTGTTTGACAAGAAATCAAAGCCTTTGCTTCGAAAAAATGTTGGGATGGAAATGTTTGAAAAATGTAGCTATATGCCTTAATACAATTTAAAAAATGTACTCTTAGCTTTCATTTGACACGTTGACATGTTTGTGCTTACATGGAAATGACCTTATGCAAAAGTCCATTAAAGCAGTTCTGATGTGCCTAGTGTCGCTTGGGTAAATGATGCTTTCTTTTCCTCTTTGATTGGTTCAATTTCCCACTATTTGGCCTGAGAGTGACAACCGCTTTGATTGGAACAGATGAAACGAGGTGTGACCCTGCAGTCCAACAGCACGTCGATTTAAAGTCAGATTTAAATCCGGATCAAAGTGAAGCTACAAAGGACAACAACATTAAAAGGTTAATTGATGCAGTACTGAAATCTGTGAGAGAACTATTCATAATAGTCATTTCTTTGTTCAATAAATCATGCTTAAAAACTAGATATGGATGTGGAATTAATCAACTGGTTGGCACACGTAGTAATACACCTCTGTGTACTCTGTTAGGCTCCAGTGAGGGAGTATCTATGTGATTTAAAATGAGGATCCATCTTCAAGATTGCAGTAGCTGTAGCAAGGTCACAGTGTTTTCATGATGGTTGGAATCCACTCTGTCCTTATGCCACTCTGGCCATCTGGGTCAGCCTGTCTACAACACAGTCTGAAGCCAAGCTACCTATGCATACCATGCCCTGCTGCAGTGATCCTGTTGAGAGAAACACCTGAGACACCTGGGACAGAGAGAATCCACTTGGCACACACTGGTGGGATCAACGTTGTTTCCACGTCATTTCAATGAAATGATGTAGAACCAATGTGGAATAGACGACCATGACCATCCTGATTGTATGGTGTCAGCTACATTGTTCAATACATGACCGGTTGAATGGTTGAAATCACTAAGAGTACCTAATGTACCCTCCCTAACCCCCTACCTCTAGAGCACATCCCCCAACCCTACACACACACACATACACACACACACACACACACACACACACACACACACACACACACACACACACTGGCAGGAAAGTGAAGAAGGATAGAAGAGGTTTTCATCAGGGTATAATGAATGTGTTGAGACCTAAATGAGTCAACTGGGTTATTAAATGATGTCACCTCACCAGCAGAGATCACAGCATCATTTCATATAGATTAATAACAGACCCTAAAAGGTAACCTCTAACCCACTCCTCATCCCTATCTCCTCCTCGCCCCTCCTTCCTCTATCCTCCCCTCTTCCTAAACTCTTACCCCTTCCTCACCCTCTCTCCTACCGCTCCTCATCACCTGAAGGTTCTGACCTTCAGGTAAACAATGTCATCAGTCTGTGGCCCCAGCTGGCAGGAGAGAATGGGAGGGAGAGGGGTTTGTGTGTGTGTGAGAGAGAGAGACAGAGACAGAGACAGGCCCTGGCTAGGAGGTAGAGGGCCTGCTGGTGATTCATGACGGGCCCTGGCTGCGGCCCCCAGGGCCCTGAGGGAAACAGCAGGCATTATCCGTGTTAAATGGGTCTGAAAATGTTCCTCTCGCTCCTCCGGCCACTGGGCTCTGGGACAGGCTCTCCTTCTGCGTGATTTATGGCTCGCTATGTTAGCAAATAGTTAGCCACTATGACGATACCGTCCGCCCGGCTCCGATCTGCTGGGGGATATACGCACTTCGTTGGCCACAGTTCAAGTTTATTTCAGTTATAAATTTGAAAAGATGTGGAAGAAAAAGAACAAGGGGATTTATGACATTGTGGATGTTTGCCAGCTACCAGAGGGAAGGGAACCTGTGTTTTAATGTGTTCAGGACAAAGATGAACTGTTGTTTTGTTCTCTTATCTCTCCAACCATCCATCCACCCACTAGTATATTATTAAAGATATTTTTCCTTACGCAGATACCAAAAAGAAAAGTATGGGGGTTATTTCATACACTTATTATTACCATAAACATTATATTTGGTTGTTTTTGTTTATCAATCATAGTTTGCCTTCACAGTTGAGTTATTCAGAACTGAATCCTCATCAAATGTTTACTTCAATTGGATAATTGGATTTTGTTGAGTAAACGTAAACAATAAAGAATGCTGTAGAAATGTTTGAAACACCAAGGACTGGTTTCCCAGACCCATATTAAGCCTACTCCTAAAAAGCAAGATTCTTAATTGGAAGTGCTTTTTAGTTCAGGACTAGGCTTAATCTAGGTCTTGGAAACTGACCCCAATACATTAATGAGAGTGATTAACCTCAGAGTGAAACAGGAACAGATATTGGGGGCAGGAGTACAATGGCCATGTCAGGGCCTGCCTGCAGGACAGGCGACGTGTTCTCAGGGTGACTGTCAGTCTGCATCCCAAAACGCACCTTTTCCCTATTTAGTGCACCACTTTTGACCAGGACCCATAGAGTACCTAATTTATAGGGCTGTATAGGGCTCTTGTCAAACGTTGTGCACTATATAGGGAATAGGGTGCCATTTGGGACGCATCCTGTCAGCAGAGCGCCAAGACGCTGTTTCTCTCTACTGTCCTGGCTGGTGTTCTATCACCATACTCATTAAGGGACAGAAATTATAATCAATGGTCTGGATCGACCAGTCACCACATAGTCGGCTGGACAAGATCACATTTCTGTCTCACTTCTCAACATCCCTGGAGGGGAGGGAGGAAGGAGTAGAAGGGAAGAAGAGAGGGAGGGCTTAGGGGTGAAGCGTTTACTCCACATTAGACAGGGAAATGATTTGTTTACCGACTGAATGAAGCTTTAATTACCTGTCACACCTTGTGCAGTGAGGCGATAAATGTTGAAGTACTTGTGTTGTGAAACGATTTTACATTATATTACAGTCCATACTACGATTAATTAGATCATGTCAAAACGTTGACCTTGAGGCATCCCTTTACTCTCTCAGCACATTGCTAATCTCAACAGATGCCTGTGGAAACTGTTTTCATAACCTCCTTCTCCAGATACCATAGCTGTTATTGTAGGCCATTTATATTGAAGATACAGTACGTGCCATTGGAACCTGCAAGCTGGGACTTGGTTATATTACATAAGTAATGGCAGATAATGCTTCAATTGACTATTTTCCTTTTGTGAAAAAAACCCTCTCTCACACCTATAGAGAACTGTGACAGGCAGGAGACTGTGACAGGCAAGATAGTGTGACAGGCAGGAGACTATGACAGTTAAGAGACTATGACAGGAAAGATACTATGACAGGCAGGAGACTGTACATTAACAGAGGATTGTCTTTAAGAAGAAGACGAAGGTTGCTGCAAGTCTGCATGACCAAGACGGCACTAGCACTAGCACTAGCACTAGCACTAGCACTAGCACTAGCACTAGCACTAGCACTAGCACTAGCGGCAGGCAGGCTCTCTCTGCTGCTGTGAAGTGTGCACCCCCCTCCCCCACTTCTAGCAAAGTGACAGCTCCCCTTGAATACACCTTCCTTCCTCCTCGATGAGGAATCCAGCTCGGCATGGCTTCTGCCTTAAAAGAATAAGCTCTTCTCATTTCATTTTTCACTTCCTCCCTCTCCATCCTCAGTTTTCTGCTCTCTCTTATGTGCACAGATGATTCAGATAGGAAAGGTGGAATATTTATTTGAGAATATCCAGGACTTTGAATACAGAATGCTGTACCTTTGGTAGTCAGTGAGAGATTTAGATTTGACAAGGAATAAGATTAAAAATGGCCTTGATATAATCATTATTACTGTTGCATTTGTTTCTCACAATCATCAAACCGGAATATTCCAGTATCAATTTAGTTAAAATTGGTATGTGCATCATTAAATCACACTTAGATTACTTGGGTCATTACATCTGTGCTGGATGCGTCATTACGTTTAAATCAGTCGTACCATTAAATATAAATTTCTCGCCTTACACTCTTTTAATTGTGTGTCTTGTCAAGCCTGCCGCATGATCAATCAAATCAAAGTGGATGAAGTCATAATTATTAAGGTAAAATGTCTTCCTCCTGAAGGAGGTACTGCCTCAGCGACCCTCACTGATTACAACTACAGGGCACATATTCATAATGTATCTCAGAGTAGGAGTGCTGATCTAAGATCAGGTTGGACTTTTCTAAGCATAATGGAATGAGATTACATGGACAGGGGGGACCTGAATCTAGATCAGCACACCTACTCTGACTTGCTTTATGAATACAAACCCAGATGCCTTCCAGTGCGAGAAGAAGCAGCTTGCAAGCAGGAATGAATCTCACTTCCAATATGACTGACTGTTGTCTGAATTTGAAAAGGACAGAATGGCCTGTAGGGCTCTAGTCAAAAGTAGGGAACTACGGTATATACAGTTGAGGTCGGAAGTTTACATACTGTACACCTTAGCCAAATACATTTAAACTCAGATTTTCACAACTTCTGAAAATGCCCTGTCTTAGGTCAGTTGGGATCACCACTTTATTTTAAGAATGTGAAATGTCAGAATAATAGTAGAGACGATGATTTATTTCAGCTTTTATTTCTTTCATCACATTCCCAGTGGATCAGAAGTTTACAAATCAAATCAAATCTAATTTTATTTGTCACATACACATGGTTAGCAGATGTTAATGCGAGTGTAGCGAAATGCTTGTGCTTCTAGTTCCGACAATGCAGTAATAACCAACAAGTAAGCTAACAATTCCAAAACTACTACCTTATAGACACAAGTGTAAGGGGATAAAGAATATGTACATAAAGATATATGAATGAGTGATGGTACAGAGCGGCATAGGCAAGATACAGTAGATGGTGAGTGTAGTATATACATATGAGATGAGTATGTAAACAAAGTGGCATAGTTAAAGTGGCTAGTGATGCATGTATTACATAAAGATGCAGTAGATTATATAGAGTACAGTATATATGTATACATATGAGATTAATAATGTAGGGTATGTAAACATTATATTGGGTAGCATTGTTTAAAGGGGCTAGTGATATATTTTACATCATTTCCCATCAATTCCCATTATTAAAGTGGCTGGAGTTGAGTCAGTGTGTTGGCAGCAGCCACTCAATGTTAGTGGTGGCTGTTTAACAGTCTGATGGCCTTGAGATAGAAGCTGTTTTTCAGTCTCTCGGTCCCAGCTTTCATGCACCTGTACTGACCTCGCCTTCTGGATGATAGCGGGGTGAACAGGCAGTGGCTCGGGTGGTTGTTGTCCTTGATGATCTTTATGGCCTTCCTGTGACATCGGGTGGTGTAGGTGTCCTGGAGGGCAGGTAGTTTGCCCCCGGTGATGCGTTGTGCAGACCTCACTACCCTCTGGAGAGCCTTACGGTTGTGGGCGGAGCAGTTGCCGTACCAGGCGGTGATACAGCCCGACAGGATGCTCTCGATTGTGCATCTGTAGAAGTTTGTGAGTGCTTTTGGTGACAAGCCGAATTTCTTCAGCCTCCTGAGGTTGAAGAGGTGCTGCTGTGCCTTCTTCATGATGCTGTCTGTGTGGGTGGACCAATTCAGTTTGTCTGTGATGTGTACGCCGAGGACCTTAAAACTTACTACCCTCTCCACTACTGTTCCATCGATGTGGATAGGGGGGTGTTCCCTCTGTTGTTTCCTGAAGTCCACAATCATCTCCTTAGTTTTGTTGACGTTGACGTTGAGTGTGAGTTTATTTTCCTGACACCACACTCCGAGGGCCCTCACCTCCTCCCTGTAGGCCGTCTCATCGTTGTTGGTAATCAAGCCTGTTGTGTCGTCCGCAAACTTGATGATTGAGTTGGAGGCGTGCGTGGCCACGCAGTCGTGGGTGAACAGGGAGTACAGGAGAGGGCTCAGAACGCACCCTTGTGGGGCCCCAGTGTTGAGGATCAGCGGGGTGGAGATGTTGTTGCCTACCCTCACCACCTGGGGGAGGCCCGTCAGGTGGTAGCATTGCCTTTAAATTGTTTAACTTGGGTAAAATATTTTGGGTAGCCTTCCACAAGCTTCCCACAATAAGTTGGGTGAATTTTGGCTCATTCCTCCTGACAAAGCTGGTGTAACTGAGTCAGGCTCGCAGGCCTCCTTGCTCATGCACGCTTTTTCAGTTCTGCCAACAGATTTTTATATAGGATTGAGGTCAGGGCTTTGTGATGGCCACTCCAATACCTTTACTTTGTTGTCCTTAAGCCATTTTGCCTCTATTTTGGAAGTATGATTGGGGTCTTTGTCCATTTGGAAGACCCATTTGCGACCAAGCTTTAACTTTCTGACTGATTTCTTGAGATGTTGATTCATACATACACACATAATTTTCCTACCTCATGATGCCATCTATTTTGTGAAGTGCACCAGTCCCTCTTGCAGCAAAGCACCCCCACTACATAAGCCACCCCCGTGCTTCGAAGTTGGGATGGTGTTCTTCTGCTTGCAAGCCTCTCCCTTTTCCCCCCAAACATAACGATGGTCATTATAGCCAAACAGTTCTATTTTTGTTTAATCAGACCAGAGTACAATTCTCAAAAAAGTACGATCTTTGTCCCCATGTGCAGTTGCAAAACGTAGTCTGGCTTTTTTATGTCGGTCTTGGAGCAGTGGCTTCTTCCTTGCTGAGGGGCCTTCCAGATTATGTCTATATAGGACTTGTTTTACTGTGGATATAGATACTTCTGTATCTGTTTCCTCCAGCATCTTCACAGGGTCCTTTGCTGTTATTCTGGGATTGATTTGCACTTTTCACACCAAAGTACATTCATCTCTGGGAGACAGAACGCATCTCCTTCCTGAGCGGTATGGTCCCATGGTGTTTATACTTGCGTACTATTGTTTGTACAGATGAACGTGCTACCTTCAGGTGTTTGGAAATTGCTCCCAAGAATGAATCAGACTTGTTCAGGTCTACAATTTTTTTCTGAGGTCTTGGCTGATTTCTTTTGATTTACCTATGATGTCAAGCAAAGAGGCACTGAGTTTGAAGGTAGGCCTTGAAATACATCCACAGGTACACCTCCAATTGACTAATGATGTCAATTAGCCTATCAGAAGCTTCTAATGCCATGGCATTATTTTCTGGAATTTTCCAAGCTGTTTAAAGGCACAGTCAACATAGTGTATGTAAACTTCTGACCTACTGGAATTGTGATACAGTGAATTAAGTGAAATAATCTGCCTGTAAACAAATGTTGAAAAATTACTTGTGTCATGCACAAAGTAGATGTCCTAACCTACTTGCCAAAAATATAGTTTGTTAACAAGAAATTTGTGGAGTGGTTGAAAAATGAGTTTTAATGACTCCAACTTCAGTGTGTGTAAACTTCCGACTTCAACTGTAGGGAATAGAGTGCCATTTGGGATGCACCCTATATATGCTTCTTATACCACCTTTAATATTGACAATGTTTCGATCGGCATCAGATCTTTTATTTTGGTTGTATTTCCTCAGGATACAACTGAATGCATTTTCAAAGGCTGCTTGCTTGTTAGACAGATCTGAATCGTTAAACGTTGGATACATCACTTGGAAGTGTTCTTGTGCTCATTGTCTATCTTTCTTCCTTGTTACAGATTTGTTGTCAATTAAAGTTGAGTGCTGCTGCAGTGATGTTTGTAGAGAGGCTTTAACAGCTCACATTTCACATAGGCTGATGTGTGTTTCAATGGAAACTAGCTCAATTATGGAAATAGGAATTTGTTGAATTATTGTCTTCATTTATTGATTTCCTTTCTTGAAAAGCTAGAAGCGTGGGTAAAGATTTACTGTGCTACACAAAGACGTCGAAAAATCTTTATTCATATCACTGTATGAGCAGAGTATTCATACATACTGAATGCATATCAGACAAGAAAATGTCGTATATATGGCTATGATGATAGGCTCAGCATGATGGCATGATCATCATTTCAAAGGATACCTACAGGTCCTGTACACAGAGACCCCGTAGTTGTCATTTACATAGCTTACTGAGGGCAAGAAAAAGGCATGTCTAAAGGCAGAGTGCTTCTTGAACAGATATTTTGGGTGGTTGTACCTTGGAAGACTCATCTGTAGAAGTCTAAATAGCTGGTCGAGGGACACCAGATGGCATGTCTGGCTATAGACAGAGCTCTTCTATGGAGATGTTGGGTGGTTTGTACCCTGGATGGTAGTGATGTAAGTGCTAGCCTATTCTCCTGGTGTCTCCAGTCTGGGGCCGGGGCCCTGGCTCTGCCCTGTGATGAATATTAACACTCTCCTCTGGTGACTGTTGCCTCCGGGGACCGCTTGCTCACTCTCTCTCTCGCTAGGCAGCGTCTTTAGCTCAAATTAATCTGCAGTGTGGCACGGATGATTGTGTGTCATCCCCCCGGCTCCCTCCTTCCCAGCCCGCCACACTCCAAGGCCTAATTCAGACGAGCCGTTGCCATTTTGTGCCCTGTCATGCTGAACCACTAAACCGTTTCCCCATCTGCTCGCTCAGTGCATCGAGATGGGGATCAAACCATCAAGGAGAGAGATTTCACATGGACAGAGACTGCCACCCCAGTTAATGAAAACAACCAGGAATGTTAACGCTGGGACTTCATTGTGCGCCAAAAAAAAATGCCCAGAGGTGGAACTATGCAGAGTTTAATGGTGAATGGACTAGTATACTGTTTGTTACCTGGATGATCACCAATGAGAATTGGCTGCTATGTTCATTGATCCTATTATTCAAGGTGATATATGATATCCACCAAACGAAAGTCAGTTTAGTATCTTCATATTTTAATAGCCAAAATCTCTTACAAAAGTCAGCATTTTCCAGTTTTACATATTGAAAGGCCTAAGTGGAATTTGATTTGATTTGAATAATTTGAGTCAGACTTTGATCATCTTTAAAAACCTTTGATCAATCACTCTTGTGATGTTAAAACCCGAAAGGCTTTCATTTAATACGTTCAGTGTTTTACATTGGAAGGGAATTGAGTCTATTTGTTCACTGTCAAATGTTGTTTCTTGTTATCATCAGTATATTTCTCCTTGATAGAGTGGAGCCTACTGAGTAAATGTGTAAACTGTGCTATACAGCACATACAGTATGTGCATTATGCCTTTACAATTAAAGATTCAAACAACTTCAACAGCAAACATGAGTCATTAACTTTAGAGTCCCTGTCTCTCCCTGATGTCTCTGGCTGCATCTACGTAGTGCACTACTTTTGACCAGAGCCCTATTATCTATATAGGGGATAGGATGCCATTCCAGACATAGCCATTACATGTGGGTTTTCATCCTGCTGTGATTGAATTGGCTCTTGAGATATCAGTCCCTTTGGGGAGGTGTAACTTAAAAAAACAACAACACAACATTGTAACATTTTGTCATGAAAAGCACAAGTTCAGCTTAATAATTGTCAATAGTCTAGGTGATGTGGGTGAGGCGGAGTCAGGCGCAGGACACAGAGATGAGAAATAATCGTAACCTTACTCAATAAACAATCTTCCATCAAGGAGAACAAAATTCCAGAGCACATAAACGAGACAACATGACAACAATAAACACGAACAAAACCACGATGGAACCAGAGGGTTAAATAGGGAATAAATGATAACGTAATGGAAACCAGGTGTGTACAATCAAGACCAAACAAAAGGAAAAATAAATGTAGATCGGTGGAGACTTGAAAGCCGGTGACGTCGACCGCCGAACGCCGCCCGAACAAGGACAGGCACCGACTTCTGCGGAAGTCGTGACAATAATAAACATGTTTCCCCATCTCCCATCTTATTACGTTTAAAATAAAGTAACATGGTTGACTGTAAAAGGGTTTCAATTTCATCTTAAATCAGACATAAATCTCCTTGTGGAATAAATCAGACATAAATCTCCTTGTGGAATAAATCAGACATAAATCTCCTTGTGGAATAAATCAGACATAAATCTCCTTGTGGAATAAATCAGACATAAATCTCCTTGTGGAATAAATCAGACATAAATCTCCTTGTGGAATAAATCAGACATAAATCTCCTTGTGGAATAAATCAGACATAAATCCCCCTAAAATTTGAAATTGTTAAAACTTTTCTAGTCTGTATCTATGTGTATGTAACAGGGTTGATGTGTTATGCTCGACCCACTCAGTTTTCTTCCACAAAACACCAGAAAATGGCCAAAAAGAGTAGGACCAGCTTTTTACCAATTGTTAACACACATTTGCTAAAAATACATATTAGTCATTCAAAACTCTAAACAAACAACACTTAGCCAATTTCCCCAAACCCCACAGACATCTTGCAAAATGAAACACAGCAATCAAAATCGTGTACTCCCTGCTCAACATGAAACTCTGCTTACAAATGAGACACACACACATCAAATGAATCTAACTTAGTGACAACCGAGATCACACCAGTGTGAAGTATTCAAAACACCACTATCAGAACCTATTTCAGTGTAAAGATTTTGATGTTATACTGTATATTGTTTGTAAAGGAACACAAATGCAAAAATGAATGTTTTATATTTCAAGATGATGTCAAACAGCCTACTGTAAGCACGCATACAGTAAAAATGCAAACATACAGTAAACATATTTTGCATATGCAAAGGAAGAGCAATAGGCCTAATTGTACCACTGTACTGTATGTTCCATCAATTGTACGGAATTGATAAAGAAACTATCAAAATACAGTGAAATCTAAATCATAAGTCAAGAAACAAATACTAGATTGCGAAAACAAAATCAGACGTGTCTCTTGTATTGGTTCGGCCACAGATTTTCATCAACATCACAGGCGATATTCTCCTTGGCCAGACAGCGAGGGAAATATCTTCAGGCATGACGCATCCACCCCTGACTGGACTCTGCTGAGATGTCACCACAGGCCTCCTCCATTGCCTGGAGAAGGGCCATACATTCATGGGTTTTGCGATCCTACACCTTCCACCGCCATGCTGAAAACAACTCCTCAATGGGGTTGAGAAATTAGGAATATGGTGGGAGATGAATTGTAAACCTGGGATGGTCATGGAGCCAGTTGCGGACCTGAGCAGCCCGATAGAAACTCACGTTGTCCCAAATTAGACCATACATTTCCTGTTCAGGATCACCTGGCCCTCTCTGCTCTGGCTGAAAAAGATTGTCATGTAAGGTGTTCAGGAAATGAAGGAGATGGGCAGTGTTGTATGGTCCAAGAGTGGCATGGCTATTGAGGACCCCATTGAGGCTCATAGTTGTGCATATGGTGGCATTTCCATCGCGCTGTCTGGGTACCTCAGCAATGGCGTGTTGACCATTGATGTTCCTTCCTCTCCTCCTCGTCTTCGCTAAATTGAATCCAGCCTCATCTATGAATATGACTTTCTGGGGGATGGGACTTGCATCCAACTGCATGATTCTCTGCATGATTCAATGAGTCTCTAATGTTTAAAGAGTGTAATACTAGTACAATACTTACTTGTACATATTCGTACCGTTTATCCTTCACTTTAGGAATTCCTTTAAAATGGGACTCTGTAGATTTGCTTCAACTTAAGGATGTGGGCTGTGGTTGATAAGTTCACCTTTAGCTTCACCTCTACCTCAACCTCTACCCCCACCTCCACCTGCAGCTTCACCTCTACCCCCACCTCCACCCACAGCTTCACCCCTACCTCTACCTCTACCCCTACCTCCACCTCTACCCCCTCTACCTCCACTTCTACCCCTACCTCCACCTCTACCCCCACTACCTCCACCTCTACCCCCACCTCTACCTCTACCCCCCCACCTCCACCTCCACCTCTACCCCCACCTCTACCTCTACCCCCACCTCTACCTCTACCCCCTCACCTCCACCTCCACCCCCACTACCTCCAACTCCACCTCTACCCCCACCTCTACCTCTACCTCCCCCACCTCCACCTCCACCTCTACCCCCACCTCCACCTCTACCCCCACCTATACCTCTACCCCCTCACCTCCACCTCCACCTCTACCCCCACCTCTACCACTACCCCCTCTCTACCTCAAACTCAACATTTACCCCCACCCCCACCTCTACCTCCCTCTCTACCCCCACCTCCACCTCCACCTCTACCCCCACCTCTACCTCTATCCACACCTCTACCTCCACATCTACCCCACCTCTTCCTCAACATCCAACTCTACCCCCACCTCTACCCACACCTCTACCTCAACCTCCATCTCTATCTAAACCTCCAACTCTACCCCATCTCCACCTCTACCCCCACCTCTACCTCAACCTCCATCTCCACCCACACCTCCACCCCCACCTCCACCTCTACCCCCACCTCTACCCCCACCTCTACCTCAACCTCCATCTCCACCCACACCTCCACCCCCACCTCCACCTCTACCCCCACCTCTACCCACACCTCTACCTCAACCTCCATCTCTACCTCAACCTCCACCCCTACCCCCATCTCCATCTCTACCCCCACCTACACCTCTACCCCCACCTACACCTTTACCCCCACCCCCACCTACACCTCTTCCCCCACCTACACCTGTAACCCCACCCATTGAAAATAAGAATTTGTTCTTAACTGACTTGCCTAGTTAAATAAAGGTAAAATAAACAGTTGGGGTAAATAAAGGTAAATAAACAGTTGGGAAGAACTGTAACAAGTATAGTTTCACCATATTAAAACAGGAGTTCAGTTCATGTTACAGGGTTGTTCATAAAATAAGGGTTGACCTTCACATTTTTTGTTTGTTAAAATTAATCGCTAAGAACATTCAATAAATAATAATCTTAAAAAATGACTTTGTCAAAGCAAAAAAAGAACTAGGGCTTCACAGTGATTGTGAAAACTTGGAGACATTAAGTTAAGTGGGCTAAAAATCTTACTAGAAATCACAGAGGAAGCACAGAGGGACATCAAAATGCAGAATTTTTGCACTTTAGCAAACCTTAATTCATATAAAAAGATGTGTACATTTTCCATGTAGTGTTTATTAAAGGACACTTTATTTAATATAACAGACTTTTTAAAGGCAATATTGGTGCACAATTTTTACTTAAAATATCAAAGTATGGAAAAGGGACTCATTTCATGGAACGATGTTCTTATCAACCCATATAGATGACCTATGGGGGTAAGGTATTGTATGTTTTGTATGCAATTTATAAACCATGTATGTGGTGCTGCCTACAGATGTAGGATTTTAATTTCAGCCAGTTTGCTACAGCAGGAAAATAATCTTGCAGCAACAGAAATGCAAATTATTATATGGATTATAATTCATGGGCATTTTGTAGAGGTTGATAGATCAAGTATAGCATTTAAAAGTGGAAATTCCAAACTTCAGAAGCCTTTTTTAAAACTCTAATACACTGCAAGTTTTAAATTTCCTGTATTGCAGGAAAGTTCTCCTGCAACAGGGTGACCAAATTAAGATCCTACATCAGTATTCAGATAGCATGAAATTACACAGTAGGCAGATATCATCCCCTTTGAAAAGTGTGAAACAGGTGACAGTGGTTAGTTAGCTGTAGGCATGCAATGGGAGATGTGTGTGTGTGTGTGTGTGTGTGTGTGTGTGTGTGTGTGTGTGTGTGTGTGTGTGTGTGTGTGTGTGTGTGTGTGTGTGTGTGTGTGTGTGTGTGTGTGTGTGTGTGTTGATAGAAGTTGGAGACTAAAGCGGATCATAATCCCCTAAAAATTCTACAGGTTTCATGTCTTTAATTGAGAGACCAGTGAGCCGTCAAGCAACTCCCACCCACCACTCATTGTTTTATTAAATCAATACATTAACAACTAAGTTGAGAAACCAGCACCTCTTCTCCTCTGTTGCTATACTGACAGCCGTAATCTCATCTCTTGGCACATTTTTAAACTAAGGTTTGAAGGCATCAGCTGTGAAAGCTGCCGCTGATTGCCAGAGAAGGAGTGTGTTCTCTGCATAATAACCGTGACCTGTACACAAACACAAAATTACAGGTTTTCTCCAAAAGACACAGAACTTTTGCAAAACATAAATACGTTTTCGAAATGTAGTTGCCTTCTCAAAAGATAAATCCATTCATCAAAACTAAATTATACCATCAAAATTGCAAATACATTTATCAAAAGAACACAACTGCCTGCAAAAAAATTGACGCAATCATACTTCAGGATTCAACTTTTTAATGTCACGTGCACATAGTGAAATGCAGTAATCAATAACAATGCAGTACTAAAAATAACATAGGGTAGAAAAAACACACAATAAATAAAAATAAGAAATAACAAGAACAGGAGAAGGTGACAGGGATACTGGAGTGATGGAGGTAGATATGTATGGGGGTAAGGTGACAGGGATACTGGAGTGATGGAGGTAGATATGTATGGGGGTAAGGTGACAGGGATACTGGAGTGATGGAGGTAGATATGTATGGGGGTAAGGTGACAGGGATACTGGAGTGATGGAGGTAGATATGTATGGGGGTAAGGTGACAGGGATACTGGAGTGATGGAGGTAGATATGTATGGGGGTAAGGTGACAGGGATACTGGAGTGATGGAGGTAGATATGTATGGGGGTAAGGTGACAGGGATACTGGAGTGATGGAGGTAGATATGTATGGGGGTAAGGTGACAGGGATACTGGAGTGATGGAGGTAGATATGTATGGGGGTAAGGTGACAGGGATACTGGAGTGATGGAGGTAGATATGTATGGGGGTAAGGTGACAGGGATACTGGAGTGATGGAGGTAGATATGTATGGGGGTAAGGTGACAGGGATACTGGAGTGATGGAGGTAGATATGTATGGGGGTAAGGTGACAGGGATACTGGAGTGATGGAGGTAGATATGTATGGGGGTAAGGTGACAGGGATACTGGAGTGATGGAGGTAGATATGTATGGGGGTAAGGTGACAGGGATACTGGAGTGATGGAGGTAGATATGTATGGGGGTAAGGTGACAGGGATACTGGAGTGATGGAGGTAGATATGTATGGGGGTAAGGTGACAGGGATACTGGAGTGATGGAGGTAGATATGTATGGGGGTAAGGTGACAGGGATACTGGAGTGATGGAGGTAGATATGTATGGGGGTAAGGTGACAGGGATACTGGAGTGATGGAGGTAGATATGTATGGGGGTAAGGTGACAGGGATACTGGAGTGATAGAGGTAGATATGTATATGATTATTTTATGTGAATGTGTGTACGTGTGTGTACGTGTGTGTAGAGTCAGTATTAATGTGCGTGAATGTTATGTGTGTGAGCATATGAAGTGGGTGTGTGTTGGAGTGTCAGTGTGCTTCAGTGTGTAGAGAGTCCTGTGGGTGTGCATAGAAAATAAAATAGAAGGGTGAAGTCAGTTAGTCCGTGTATCTATTCTGTTAACTATTTAGCGGTCTTATGGCTTGGGAATAATGCTGTTCATGAGCCAGCTGGTGTCAGACTTGATGCACCGGTACTGCTTGCCGTGCGGAAGCAGAAAGAACAGTCTATGCCTTGGGTGGCTGGAGTCTTAGACAATTTTCCGGGCCTTCCTTTCACACTGCCTGATATAGAGGTCCTGGATGGCAGGGAGCTCGACCCCATATATACTGGGCTGTCCACACCACCCTCTGTAGCACAATGCGATTGAGGGTGCTGCTGTTGCCATACTGTACCAAGCAGTGATGCAGCCAGTCAAGATGCTCTCAATGGTGCCGCTGAAGAAGTTTGGGAGGATGTGAGGGCCCACGCCAAACCTTTTCAACCTCCTGAGGGGGAAGAGATGCTGTCTCAGTTGCAGAGGGAGGTGTTCAGTCCCAGGGTCCTAAGCTTGGTGACAAGCTTGGAGGGGACAATGGTGTTGAATGAAAGTCTTTGGATCTGTTTGGGCGGTATGCAACTTGAAGTGGGTCTACGGTGTCAGGGAAGATGGAGATGATGTGAGCCATGACCAGCCTCTCAAAGACCAGCCTCTCAAAGACATACAGTGCCTTGCGAAAGTATTCGGCCCCCTTGAACTTTGCAACCTTTTGCCACATTTCAGGCTTCAAACATAAAGATATAAAACTGTATTTTTTTGTGAAGAATCAACGACAAGTGGGACACAATCATGAAGTGGAACGACATTTATTGGATATTTCAAACTTTTTTAACAAATCAAAAACTGAAAAATTGGGCGTGCAAAATTATTCAGCCCCTTTACTTTCAGTGCAGCAAACTCTCTCCAGAAGTTCAGTGAGGATCTCTGAATGATCCAATGTTGACCTAAATGACTAATGATGATAAATACAATCCACCTGTGTGTAATCAAGTCTCCGTATAAATGCACCTGCACTGTGATAGTCTCAGAGGTCCGTTAAAAGCGCAGAGAGCATCATGAAGAACAAGGAACACACCAGGCAGGTCCGAGATACTGTTGTGAAGAAGTTTAAAGCCGGATTTGGATACAAAAAGATTTCCCAAGCTTTAAACATCCCAAGGAGCACTGTGCAAGCGATAATATTGAAATGGAAGGAGTATCAGACCACTGCAAATCTACCAAGACCTGGCCGTCCCTCTAAACTTTCAGCTCATACAAGGAGAAGACTGATCAGAGATGCAGCCAAGAGGCCCATGATCACTCTGGATGAACTGCAGAGATCTACAGCTGAGGTGGGAGACTCTGTCCATAGGACAACAATCAGTCGTATATTGCACAAATCTGGCCTTTATGGAAGAGTGGCAAGAAGAAAGCCATTTCTTAAAGATATCCATAAAAAGTGTTGTTTAAAGTTTGCCACAAGCCACCTGGGAGACACACCAAACATGTGGAAGAAGGTGCTCTGGTCAGATGAAACCAAAATTGAACTTTTTGGCAACAATGCAAAACGTTATGTTTGGCGTAAAAGCAACACAGCTGAACACACCATCCCCACTGTCAAACATGGTGGTGGCAGCATCATGGTTTGGGCCTGCTTTTCTTCAGCAGGGACAGGGAAGATGGTTAAAATTGATGGGAAGATGGATGGAGCCAAATACAGGACCATTCTGGAAGAAAACCTGATGGAGTCTGCAAAAGACCTGAGACTGGGACGGAGATTTGTCTTCCAACAAGACAATGATCCAAAACATAAAGCAAAATCTACAATGGAATGGTTCAAAAATAAACATATCCAGGTGTTAGAATGGCCAAGTCAAAGTCCAGACCTGAATCCAATCGAGAATCTGTGGAAAGAACTGAAAACTGCTGTTCACAAATGCTCTCCATCCAACCTCACTGAGCTCGAGCTGTTTTGCAAGGAGGAATGGGAGAAAATGTCAGTCTCTCGATGTGCAAAACTGATAGAGACATACCCCAAGCGACTTACAGCTGTAATCGCAGCAAAAGGTGGCGCTACAAAGTATTAACTTAAGGGGGCTGAATAATTTTGCACGCCCAATTTTTCAGTTTTTGATTTGTTAAAAAAGTTTGAAATATCCAATAAATGTCGTTCCACTTCATGATTGTGTTCCACTTGTTGTTGATTCTTCACAAAAAAAAAAAATACAAAAAAAAAAATAAGCACATTGTGTGCAGGACTCATTCATCAGTATCATCACAATCCAATTCCATGTGTTCAATACATAGGCTGGTTTGCTCATGGTTTTGCCGACTTTCCAATGGTGCACAGAAATACAATCCAATGAGGAAAGGTGAAAACAATGGAGAAACACAACTGATATGAATGTATAGGCCTCAATCCACAATGTCAAAGATGATTACTAAGAGTAACCCAATTTCATGTTCTACATCTCTGCATGTCTGCAATACTCAATCATCAAAATTGGACAGTACCCATTGCCTCGATGTTCCCCTATATTGTACATGGTATGATACTGATGGGGTGATTTTCAATTTCGTTCAGTAGTATTTACTGATTGCCGGAAACAGTGAACACATTTGCACACATTTCTCTTGTGATGAAAAAATGTGGTTAATATTCTATGAACAAAACACTTAACAGTGAATGTTGTTATTACTGATGGCATTTGTATCTAAAGTTTTGCTAAAGGGGGTCTAAGATATGCAAGTCAGGTACAAAGGCAAGAGAATGATCAGAAGTTCTGTAAATGTATTTGAGCATTTGATCATTGCTCAACACAGATCCAAAAATTGCTTGTACATGAGTGAGAAGAACTGTAAATCCAGATAGGCCCTGATAACAGCAACATCACTTAAGCCCCCTAGTTCATGGCTGCATACCGAATGGCACCCTATTCCCTATATAGTAGTGCACTAAATAGGGAATAGACTGCCATTTGGGACCCTGACCAGCTCTTTATGCCCTTGCTCATAGAGTGTTCCTGTCACACTTAATTGCGCGGCACGTCTTAAGTGGCAACCCCAACCAACTTCTGTCTACATTCACAATTGCTTCTCTCACACCCCCATCAAATAGATGGTATTGCTCATTTCCTAAGGGTTTCACTGGCACATTTTCACATTTCCTGGCTTATGCTTCGGAATACAGATCATCTGGTATTTTTATAGTGGGGCCTATTTAAAATCAGTCGATTCCCTATGCAGCAACCCAACCCCTATAATCACTATTGATAAATGTGAATAGGACAAAACCCACTGGGCACAGACATCATTTCAAAGTCTAGTTTTGGTTTACATTTGGTTGAGTTGCCAACATGTGAATTTAATGTGAAATCAACAACAAAAATGTTACCATATCATTGGATTTAGGTTAAAAGTTAGTTGAAAGATCCATCCTGAGTGGGGACTACATTGCAGTTTGATCCCAGGCTGGATCCCGGGTTTGATCCCAGGCTGTGTCACAGCTGGCCGTGACCATGAGCCCCACGGGGCGGCGCACAATTGGCCCAGTGTCGTCCGGGTTAAGGGTTTGGCCAGGGGGATTTCCTGGGCTCAACGTGCTCTAGCGACTCATTGTGACAGGCCGGGCGCCTGCAAGCTGACTTTGGTTGTCAGTTGGACAGTGTTTCCTCCAACACATTGGTGCGGCTGGTTAAGCAAGCAGTGTGTCAAGAAGCAGTGCGGCTTGGCAGGTTATGTTTTTGGAGGACGCATGGCTCTCAACTTTCGACCTCTCCCGAGTCCTTTGGGAAGTTGCAGCAATGGATATCATGAAAAAGGGGGTAAATAATAATAATAATAATTTTGATAGACTAAATTCCCTTATGTTGATGGCTTTTTTAAAATATCCGATCAGTTTTCCACATTGATTCAATGTCGTCACAGACTCTTTGCGGGGAAATGACGTGGAAACAACGTTGAGTCAACCTGTTTTTGCCAAGTGGGAATTGTGCGTATAACAGTAAAAGGCCTTATAATAAATGAAATATTATAAGGCCATTTTAAATATTAAAATAAAACATTGAGTTGTTGACTGAGCGAGAGTCGTGCGTATTCCCTTCAAATGCTCTTCTGATTGCTAGTTGCACTTCGACTCATGTTTGAACTTCTTCACTGTTTTATATTTCTGTGACAGTCTGTTTGCAATATGACGTCCATTCATGCAAGCTGTTTGGCTCCTGCCTAGATGGAAGGCTGGTATACAGTCTCCATTGTGCAGGCTGTGGGTCTGAGGGGATGTGACCCACTGTGTCTGGCAGGGCCGAGTGGACCAGCAATCTGCTCTTCTCGTAGGTAGCGTGAGCGTGTCTAAGAGCACCGACGGACACACAGAGCTGTGCACAGGGAGGAGATTTGGAAAGAGAGAGAGAGAGAGAAATAATACTACTGTGCTAATGACCATTACCACACGACCTGTTTCTGATAATGCACACACAATACAGTACATCCTCCTAGCCAACTGCCACACTGACCCACACACACATACACACACACACACACACACACACACACACACACACACACACACACACACACACACACGCACACATTCAACATGCCTGTACTTAATCATAGATGTCAGCGCCAAGTACATTTCTGTTGTGTGTGTGTGTGTGTGTTCGCGGGGGCCTGCATGTGTGCAGGTGAAAGAGACAGAGAAAGTGAGACAAAGTGAGATAACGTGTTCTGTGGTCTGAATTAAGCTTGGTAGGGCAGCGATACATTATGCAGTGCATTGCTACAGTAGAAGTGAATACTTCACACGTAAAGAACCACAACCCAGTCTCTATGTGAATCCACAAGCATAGAAATTGAATGGCAACCACACAATATGGAATATGGGCTTGAAATTGAGTATGGGCTTGAAATGCTTTTAGGTTTGAGCCCGAAGCCTGAACCTTCCTACTGTTAAGATTCTTTGTACGGTATTTCTATTTTATTTTTCTCTACCCTGTCTTTCATGTCAATTGGCTAACTTACTGTGCTCTACTGCTGAGACTTGACCCTCACATATTATACACCTTTTCATGGCAGGAATATCACTTTACAAGTCCAGCTTCTCTTTCCAATGAGTTGACAAACCAATGACCTTGGCTTGGCTGAAATACATTTATTTAATTTGCAAGTAGTGACCTCCTCTTTCTAACAGAGAGTAGAGCAACCCAGACCAAAGCTTTTCCTTGAACCTCTTTTTGCTCTCACACACACACTGACCTGCCTGAGGTCAGAGCTCCCATTATGATACAGCACTGACCTGCCTGAGGTCAGAGCTCCCATTATGATACAGCACTGACCTGCCTGAGGTCAGAGCTCCCATTATGATACAGCACTGACCTGCCTGAGGTCAGAGCTCCCATTATGATACAGCACTGACCTGCCTGAGGTCAGAGCTCCCATTATGATACAGCACTGACCTGCCTGAGGTCAGAGCTCCCATTATGATACAGCACTGACCTGCCTGAGGTCAGAGCTCCCATTGTGATACAGCACTGACCTGCCTGAGGTCAGAGCTCCCATTATGATACAGCACTGACCTGCCTGAGGTCAGAGCTCCCATTATGATACAGCACTGACCTGCCTGAGGTCAGAGCTCCCATTATGATAAAGCACTGACCTGCTTTATGATAAATCCACACTCATTAGCATAACGGAAGTGGGTACAAATCATGGTGGTATGCTGCCTGACTAGCGTTCTTGGCCAGGCATCAGTGGGACACCCATTTCAGAGGCTGGCTGCCTGGCACTGGAGCTGGTAATGATTTAACACGCGTGGAGCCCATGAAACTCTGGTATGGCTAATTCAGTGCAATTAGAAAATAGTTTTCTTATGGAAGCCCAGATAAAGGACCATAAATAACCCAGTGTTTTCTTCCCTCCTGGAGCCTTTAAAGTCCTGTTGACAGGTTAATGATTTCTGCTACCTTCTGGTCCTCACCTCTCCATTTCTCTCTCTCTCTCTCTCTCTCTTTCTGGTTCTCTCTATCTCTGTCTCTCTCTCTCTCTCTCTGTCTCTCTCTCTCTCTCTCTCTCTCTCTCTCTCTCTCTCTCTCTCTCTCTCTCTCAATCCCCAATCTCTACCCTGTCTCTCTATCCGCAATCTCTACCTGTTTTTTTATTTTATTTTTATTTCACCTTTATTTAACCAGGTAGGCTAGTTGAGAACAAGTTCTCATTTACAACTGTGACCTGGCCAAGATAAAGCATAGCAGTGTGAACAGACAATACAGAGTTACACATGGAGTAAACAATTAACAAGTCAATAATACAGTAGAAAAAAGGAGAGTCTATATACATTGTGTGCAAAAGGCATGAGGAGGTAGGCGAATAATTAAAATTTTGCAGATTAACACTGAAGTGATAAATGATCAGATGGTCATGTACAGGTAGAGATATTGGTGTGCAAAAGAGCATAAAATAAAATAAATAAAAACAGTATGGGGATGAGGTAGGTAAAAATGGGTGGGCTATTTACCGATAGACTATGTACAGCTGCAGCGATCGGTTAGCTGCTCAGATAGCAGATGTAAGAAGTTGGTGAGGGAGATAAAAGTCTCCAACTTCAGCGATTTTTGCAATTCGTTCCAGTCACAGGCAGCAGAGAACTGGAACGGAAGGCGGCCAAATGAGGTGTTGGCTTTAGGGATGATCAGTGAGATACACCTGCTGGAGCGCGTGTTACGGGTGGGTGTTGCCATCGTGACCAGTGAACTGAGATAAGGCGGAGCTTTACCTAGCATGGACTTGTAGATGACCTGGAGCCAGTGGGTCTGGCGACGAATATGTAGCGAGGGCCAGCCGACTAGAGCATACAGGTCGCAGTGGTGGGTGGTATAAGGTGCTTTAGTGACAAAACGGATGGCACTGTGATAAACTGCATCCAGTTTGCTGAGTAGAGTGTTGGAAGCAATTTTGTAAATGACATCGCCGAAGTCGAGGATCGGTAGGGTAGTCAGTTTTACTAGGGTAAGTTTGGCGGCGTGAGTGAAGGAGGCTTTGTTGCGGAATAGAAAGCTTACTCTAGATTTGATTTTCGATTGGAGATGTTTGATATGAGTCTGGAAGGAGAGTTTACAGTCTAGCCAGACACCTAGGTACTTATAGATGTCCACATATTCAAGGTCGGAACCTGTCTCTCTATCCCCAATCTCTACCCTGTCTCTCTATCCCCAATCTCTACCCTGTCTCTCTATCCCCAATCTCTACCCTGTCTCTTTGTCCTCTCTCTCTACCCTGTCTCTTTGTCCTCTCTCTCTACCCTGTCTCTATCCCCAATCTCTACCCTGTCTCTCTATCCCCAATCTCTACCCTGTCTCTCTATCCGCTCTCTCTACCCGGTCTCTTTGTCCTCTCTCTCTACCCTGTCTCTTTGTCCTCTCTCTCTACCCTGTCTCTCTATCCTCTCTCTCTACCCTGTCTCTTTGTCCTCTCTCTCTACCCTGTCTCTTTGTCCTCTCTCTCTACCCTGTCTCTCTATCCTCTCTCTCTACCCTGTCTCTTTGTCCTCTCTCTCTACCCTGTCTCTTTGTCCTCTCTCTCTACCCTGTCTCTCTATCCTCTCTCTACCCTGTCTCTTTGTCCTCTCTCTCTACCCTGTCTCTCTCTTCTCTACCCTGTCTCTTTGTCCTCTCTCTCTACCCTGTCTCTCTATCCGCTCTCTCTACCCTGTCTCTCTATCCGCTCTCTCTACCCTGTCTCTTTGTCCTCTCTCTCTACCCTGTCTCTCTCTTCTCTACCCTGTCTCTTTGTCCTCTCTCTCTAGCCTGTCTCTCTATCCCTCTCTCTACTTGTCTCTCTATCTCTCTTTCTACCCTGTCTCTCTATCCTCTCTCTCTATCCTGTCTCTCTACCCTGTCTCTCTATCCGCTCTCTCTACCCTGTCTCTTTGTCCTCTCTCTCTACCCTGTCTCTCTCTTCTCTACCCTGTCTCTTTGTCCTCTCTCTCTAGCCTGTCTCTCTATCCCTCTCTCTACTTGTCTCTCTATCCCTCTTTCTACCCTGTCTCTCTATCCTCTCTCTCTATCCTGTCTCTCTATCCTGTCTCTCTATCCCCTCTCTCTATCCTGTCTCTCTATCCTGTCTCTCTAGCCTGTCTCTATATCATGTCTGTCTATCCCCTCTCTATCTCTCTCTCTCTCTCTCTCTCTCTCCCTCGCTCTCTCTCTACCCTGTCTCTCTATACTCTCTCTAACCCTGTCTCTCTATCCTCTCTCTCTAGCCTGTCTCTCTATCTCTCTCTCTACTTGTCTCTCTATCATCTTTCTACCCTGTCTCTCTATCCTCTCTCTACTTGTCTCTCTATCCCTCTTTCTACCCTGTCTCTCTATCCTCTCTCTACTTGTCTCTCTATCCCTCTTTCTACCCTGTGTCTCTATCCTCTTTCTACCCTGTCGCTCTATCCTCTCTCTCTAGCCTGTCTCTCTATCTCTCTCTCTACTTGTCTCTCTATCCCTCTTTCTACCCTGTGTCTCTATCCCTCTCTCTAGCCTGTCTCTCTAACCTCTCTCTACTTGTCTCTCTATCCCTCTTTCTACCCTGTCTCTCTATCCTCTTTCTACCCTGTGTCTCTATCCTCTTTCTACCCTGTGTCTCTATCCTCTTTCTACCCTGTCGCTCTAGCCTGTCTCTCTATATCTCTCTCTACTTGTCTCTCTATCCCTCTTTCTACCCTGTGTCTCTATCCCTCTCTCTAGCCTGTCTCTCTATCCTCTCTCTACTTGTCTCTCTATCCCTCTTTCTACCCTGTCTCTCTATCCTCTTTCTACCCTGTGTCTCTATCCTCTTTCTACCCTGTGTCTCTATCCTCTCTATCTAGCCTGTTTCTCTATCTCTCTCTCTACTTGTCTCTCTATCCCTCTGTCTAGCCTGTCTCTCTATCCTCTCTCTACTTGTCTCTCTATCCCTCTTTCTACCCTGTCTCTCTATCCTCTTTCTACCCTGTCTCTCTATCCTCTCTCTACTTGTCTCTCTATCCCTCTTTCTACCCTGTTTTTCTATCCTCTCTCTACCCTGTCTCTCTATCCCTCTTTCTACCTGTCTCTCTATCCTCTTTCTACCCTGTCTCTCTATCCTCTCTCTACTTGTATCTCTATCCCTCTTTCTACCCTGTTTCTCTATCCTCTTTCTACCCTGTCTCTCTATCCTCTTTCTACCCTGTTTCTCTATCATCTATCTCTAGCCTGTATCTCTATCTCTCTCTCTCTACTTGTGTCTCTATCCCTCTTTCTACCCTGTTTCTCTATCCTCTCTCTCTCGCTTTCTCCTATCGCTCTTTCTCTGTTTTTTCGCTCTTTCTCTGTTTTTCCCCCTCTCCCTCTCTTTCTTTTTCGGTCGATCTCAGTCTTTCTTTTTCTCCCTTTCCTATCTTCTCTCTCTCTTCTCTCCCCATACTCTGACTTTCCTGAAAGTAAGTTTCATATTGTATTTGGCACAGGTTCCATCTCAGTGCTTAAGACATACATTGTATATTTTAATTGTGTCGAATCAAGATGACCAGACAGCCTGTAGACCAGAGCATGGTTTACTGTGCTCTGTCTCTACGCACTTTCTCTCCTTTATTCATGATATCTCTAGGAAGGAATGCACAGGAGCAGAATCCTCCCTCCCTCTCTCTCTCTCTCTCTCTCTCTCTCTCTCTCTCTCTCTCTCTCTCTCTCTCTCTCTCTCTCTCTCTCTCTCTCCCACACTATGGTAGAATGTGTGAGCTAATTGATTTGTTTTGCATGCCACTTTTGAGAAGCAACACTGGCGATCCTCTTTCCCATGCCAACATGTCAAATTATACATTACTCTGCTTGAGTGTTTCAAGGCTTGGGCGGTATACCAGGGTATTTGGAAATAACCATGGGATAGTTTTCAATACCGTCCAGACCGTGGAAACTATTTATTTTAAGTTTTAAGTTGTTCGATACGGTATACATAAATACCTGCAGTCAACAAATCTTCTCCGAGCAGAGCAGGCAGGTCTGTTGCCCTAGCGACTCCAGATGCCACACAGACACAGCATGAACACATGCTGCTCCAGAGCCAGTACTGTTCTTCTTTCAGACAAGCATGTGTCAAAACTTTGTTCATTTTCACAATGATTCTCGTTCACATCCGCTTTTAAATGTCCAAACTCACCAAAAATGATATTCGGTAGCTACTACTATCAGGTATCATAGTAAGACCCAGATGCAGACCGTGTTGAAGTAACAGTGTGAATTACAGCAACAGGGGCAAAGGTACAAGACGGCAGGCAGGCTCAGGGTCAGGGGCAGGCAGAGTGGTCAGGCGGGTGGGTACAGGGTCAGAACAGGCAAGGGTCAAAAACCAGGAGGATGGCAAAAGACAGACTGGGGAAAAGCAGGAGCTGAAACACAAAACCACTGGTTGGCTTGACAAACAAGACGAACAGGCAACAGACAAACAGAACACAGGTATAAGTACACAGAGGATAATGGGGAAGATGGGCGACACCTGGAGGGGGGTGGAGACAATCACAAAGACAGGTGAAACAGATCAGGGTGTGACATCTACCTATATATGTTTAATTTTATGAGCTGGATTGCCTGCCTTTGCAATTAGTTGATCTTTGTTTGCGCTCGTTAACATATGTAGCTAGCAACCTCTACGTGTAGCAGACCCTTTGTGTACTAAGCCGGTAGTAACATAGGTCTTTGGATGAGAGAAGGACGGTATGACGATATGAAAGTCTGGATACTGCCCAACGTGTTTCCTCATACAGTCTTGTGTGTGCATCTCAGCGGAATAAATCACAGGCACCTGTGCCCTGCTGTAACCACAACCAATGTGGTTGTGACACAATGTTACATATTGCACAATAAATCACAAACAGTACCAGTCAAAAGTGTAGACACACCTACTCATTCAAGAGTTTTTCTTTATTTTTACTATTTTCTACATAGTAGAAAATGTGCAAATAAATTCATTAAAAATCCTACAATGTGATTTTCTGGATGTTTTTTTCTCATTTTGTCTGTCATAGTTGAAGTGTACCTATGATGAAAATTACAGGCCTCTCATCTTTTTAAGTTGGAGAACTTGCACAATTGGTGGCTGACTAAATACTTTTTTGCCCCACTGTATGTAAGAAGGTACTCTGGTCAGATGAGACTAAAATGTAGCTTTTTTGGCCATCAAGAAAAATGCTAGGTCTGGCACAAACCCAACACCTCTCATCACAGCGAGAACTTCCCCATGCTGTGGGGATGTTTTTCATCGGTAGGGACTGGAAAACTGGTCAGAATTGAGGGAATGATGGATTGTCATGTATTGTCATATTATGTCTTGTTCCTGTTCTTTCTCTTCACTCTGTCTCCCTCTGCTGGTCGTATTAGGTTACCTTCTCTTCCCCTCCTTCCCCCAGCTGCTCCTCATCTTCTCTAACTACCTCGTTCACCCTTTTCCCACCTGTTCCCTTTTTCCCTCTGATTAGGTCTCTATTTCTCTCTCTGTTCCTGCTTCTGTCTTTGTCAGATTCTCGTTTGAGTTTCTCATGCCAGAACCAAACTATCGTCTTGTTTGCTTCAACCTTGTCCTGTCCTGTCGGAATCTGCCTGTTCATCTGAGGCTACGTGTGATCAGGTACCTCTGTCCTCTACAACCCAGCTAATCTCCTCTGCTGCTAGAAGGGGACTCTAACCCAGCTATTCTCCTCTGCTGCTAGAAGGGGAACTCTTCTGTGATTTCAGAAGGACTTTGTGTTTCATTTGTCGCCCTCTCTGCGGGTTGTTTGTTTTGACATTAAAGGACTCTGTTTTTGTTAAACCGCTTTTGGGTCCTCACTCACGTGCATAACAGAAGAATCTGACCAAGAATGGACCCAGCGACTTCGGATCCTCTCCACTCAGCCGTCGAGATCCAGGGAGCGATGCTAGGCAGACACGAGCAGGAATTGTCTGCTGCTCAACATGCCGTTGAGACCCTGGCCGCCCAAGTCTCCAACCTCACAGAACAGATTCACCATCTCCGCCTCGATCCACCGGCCACTTCCAGGGCTTTCGAATCTCCGGAGCCCAGAATCAATAACCCGCCGTGTTACTCTGGGGAGCCCACTGAATGCCGCTCGTTCCTCACCCAGTGTGATATTGTGTTTTCTCTCCAGCCCAACACTTACTCCAGGAGCACAGCTCGTATCGCCTACGTCATATCTCTCCTTACTGGACGGGCTCGTGAGTGGGGCACGGCAATCTGGGAGGCGAGGGCTGAGTGTACTAACCAGTATCAGGACTTTAAGGAGGAGATGATACAGGTTTTTGATCGTTCTGTTTTTGGGGAGGAGGCTTCCAGGGTCCTGTCTTCCCTATGTCAAGGTAATCGATCCATAACAGATTACTCCATTGAGTTTCGCACTCTTGCTGCCTCCAGTGACTGGAACGAGCCGGCTTTGCTCGCTCGTTTTCTGGAGGGTCTCCTCGCGGAGGTAAAGGATGAGATTCTCTCCCGGGAGGTTCCTTCCAGCGTGGATTCCTTGATTGAACTCGCTATTCGCATAGAGCGACGGGTTGATCTTCGTCACCGAGCTCGTGGAAAGGAGCTCGCGTTCTCCGTTGCCCCCCTCTCCGCATCACTACCATCTTCCTCCGCCGGCTCGGGTGCTGAGCCTATGCAGCTGGGGGGTATCCACATCTCAACTAAGGAGAGGGAACGGAGAATCACCAATCGCCTCTGTCTCTATTGCGGTTCCGCTGGTCATTTTGTCACTTCATGTCCAGTAAAAGCCAGAGCTCATCAGTAAGTTGAGGGCTACTGGTGAGCGCTACTACTCTGGTCTCTCCTTCAAGATCCTGCACTACCTTGTCGGTCCATCTACGCTGGACCGGTTCGTCAGCTTCCTGCAGTGCCTTGATAGACTCTGGGGCGGAGGGCTGTTTTATGGACGAGACCTGGGCTCGGGAACATGACATTCCTCTCAGACAGTTAAGGAAGCCCACGGCCTTGTTCGCTTTGGATGGTAGTCCTCTCCCCAGGATTCAGCGTGAGACGCTACCTTTAACCCTCACTGTCTCTGGTAATCATAGCGAAACCTTTTACACCTGTTGTTTTGGGCCATCCCTGGCTAGTTTGTCATAATCCTTCTATTAATTTGTCTAGTAATTATATCCTCTCCTGGAACGTCTCTTGTCATGTGAAATGT
The DNA here is from genome assembly GCF_057628025.1 of Oncorhynchus mykiss. NCBI lineage: Eukaryota > Metazoa > Chordata > Actinopteri > Salmoniformes > Salmonidae > Oncorhynchus > Oncorhynchus mykiss. The sequence goes on from NC_143026.1 coordinate 80,224,077, forward strand.
TTAATGTCTGCTATCCCTCCTGTTTCCTCTGTCTCTTCTTCACAGGAGGAGCCTGGTGATTTGACAGGGGTGCCGGAGGAATATCACGATCTGCGCACGGTGTTCAGTCGGTCCAGGGCCACCTCTCTTCCTCCACACCGGTCGTATGATTGTAGTATTGATCTCCTTCTGGGAACCACTCCCCCCCGGGGTAGACTATACTCTCTGTCGGCTCCCGAACGTAAGGCTCTCGAAGATTATTTGTCTGTAGCTCTTGACGCTGGTACCATAGTCCCCTCCTCCTCTCCCGCCGGAGCGGGGGTTTTTTTTGTTAAGAAGAAGGACGGGTCCCTGCGCCCCTGCATAGATTATCGAGGGCTGAATGACATAACAGTGAAGAATCGTTATCCGCTTCCTCTTATGTCTTCAGCCTTCGAGATCCTGCAGGGAGCCAGGTTTTTCACTAAGTTGGACCTTCGTAACGCTTACCATCTCGTGCGCATCAGGGAGGGGGACGAGTGGAAGACGGCGTTTAACACTCCGTTAGGGCACTTTGAATACCGGGTTCTTCCTTTCGGCCTCGCTAACGCTCCAGCTGTCTTTCAGGCATTAGTCAATGATGTCCTGAGAGACATGCTGAACATCTTTGTTTTCGTTTACCTTGACGATATCCTGATTTTTTCACCGTCACTCCAGATTCATGTTCAGCACGTTCGACGTGTCCTCCAGCGTCTTTTAGAGAATTGTCTTTTTGTGAAGGCTGAGAAGTGCACTTTTCATGCCTCCTCCGTCACATTTCTCGGTTCTGTTATTTCCGCTGAAGGCATTAAGATGGATCCCGCTAAGGTCCAAGCTGTCATTGATTGGCCCGTCCCTAAGAATTTCTATCGTCGTTTCATCCGTAATTTCGGTCAGGTGGCAGCTCCTCTCACAGCCCTTACTTCTGTCAAGACGTGCTTTAAGTGGTCCGTTTCCGCCCAGGGGGCTTTTGATCTCCTCAAGAATCGTTTTACATCCGCACCTATCCTTGTTACACCTGACGTCTCTAGACAGTTCGTTGTCGAGGTTGACGCGTCAGAGGTGGGCGTGGGAGCCATTCTTTCTCAGCGCTCCCTCTCTGACGACAAGGTCCACCCTTGCGCGTATTTTTCTCATCGCCTGTCGCCGTCGGAACGTAACTATGATGTGGGAAACCGCGAACTGCTCGCCATCCGCTTAGCCCTAGGCGAATGGCGACAGTGGTTGGAGGGGGCGACCGTTCCTTTTGTCGTTTGGACTGACCATAGGAACCTTGAGTACATCCGTTCTGCCAAACGACTTAATGCGCGTCAGGCTCGTTGGGCGCTGTTTTTCGCTCGTTTCGAGTTCGTGATTTCTTATCGTCCGGGCTCTAAGAACACCAAGCCTGATGCTTTATCTCGTCTCTTCAGTTCTTCAGTAGCCTCCACTGACCCCGAGGGGATTCTCCCTGAGGGGTGTTTTGTCGGGTTGACTGTCTGGGGAATTGAGAGGCAGGTAAAGCAAGCACTCACTCACACTCCGTCGCTGCGCGCTTGTCCTAGGAACCTTCTTTTCGTTCCCGTTCCTACTCGTCTGGCCGTTCTTCAGTGGGCTCACTCTGCAAGTTAGCCGGCCACCCCGGCGTTCGGGGTACGCTTGCTTCCATTCGCCAGCGTTTTTGGTGGCCCACCCAGGAGCATGACACGCGTCGTTTCGTGGCTGCTTGTTCGGTCTGCGCGCAGACTAAGTCTGGTAACTCCCCTCCTGCCGGCCGTCTCAGACCGCTTCCCATTCCCTCTCAACCGTGGTCTCACATCGCCTTAGATTTTATCACCGGACTGCCTTCGTCAGCGGGGAAGACTGTTATTCTTACGGTTGTCGATAGGTTCTCTAAGGCGGCTCATTTTATTCCCCTCGCTAAGCTCCCTTCTGCTAAAGAAACGGCACAAATCATCATCGAGAATGTTTTCAGAATTCATGGCCTTCCGTCAGACGTCGTTTCGGACAGGGGTCCACAATTCACGTCTCAATTTTGGAGGGAGTTTTGCCGTTTGATTGGGGCTTCCGTCAGTCTCTCTTCCGGCTTTCACCCCCAGTCTAACGGTCAAGCAGAACGGGCCAATCAGACTATTGGTCGCATCTTACGCAGTCTTTCTTTTCGTAACCCTGCGTCTTGGTCAGAACAGCTCCCCTGGGCAGAATACGCCCACAACTCGCTTCCTTCGTCTGCGACCGGGCTATCTCCTTTTCAGAGTAGCCTCGGGTACCAGCCTCCGCTGTTCTCGTCTCAGTTCGCCGAGTCCAGCGTCCCCTCCGCTCAGGCTTTTGTCCAACGTTGCGAGCGCACCTGGAAGAGGGTCAGGTCGGCACTTTGCCGTTATAGAGCGCAGACTGTGAGAGCCGCTAATAAGCGTAGAACTAAGAGTCCTAGATATTGTCGCGGTCAGAGAGTTTGGCTCTCCACTCAGAACCTTCCCCTTAAGACAGCTTCTCGCAAGTTGACCCCACGGTTCATTGGTCCGTTCCGTATTTCTCAGATCATTAATCCTGTCGCAGTGCGACTTCTTCTTCCGCGATATCTTCGTCGCGTCCACCCGGTCTTCCATGTCTCCTGTGTTAAGCCCGTTCTTCGCACCCCCGCTCGTCTTCCACCCCCCCCCATCCTTGTCGAGGGCGCACCTATCTACAGGGTCCGTAAGATTTTGGACATGCGTCCTCGGGGCCGTGGTCATCAGTACCTAGTGGATTGGGAGGGGTACGGTCCTGAGGAAAGGAGTTGGGTTCCCTCTCGGGACGTGCTGGACCGTTCGCTGATCGATGATTTCCTCCGTTGCCGCCAGGTTTCCTCCTCGAGTGCGCCAGGAGGCGCTCGGTCATGTATTGTCATATTATGTCTTGTTCCTGTTCTTTCTCTTCACTCTGTCTCCCTCTGCTGGTCGTATTAGGTTACCTTCTCTTCCCCTCCTTCCCCCAGCTGCTCCTCATCTTCTCTAACTACCTCGTTCACCCTTTTCCCACCTGTTCCCTTTTTCCCTCTGATTAGGTCTCTATTTCTCTCTCTGTTCCTGCTTCTGTCTTTGTCAGATTCTCGTTTGAGTTTCTCATGCCAGAACCAAACTATCGTCTTGTTTGCTTCAACCTTGTCCTGTCCTGTCGGAATCTGCCTGTTCATCTGAGGCTACGTGTGATCAGGTACCTCTGTCCTCTACAACCCAGCTAATCTCCTCTGCTGCTAGAAGGGGACTCTAACCCAGCTATTCTCCTCTGCTGCTAGAAGGGGAACTCTTCTGTGATTTCAGAAGGACTTTGTGTTTCATTTGTCGCCCTCTCTGCGGGTTGTTTGTTTTGACATTAAAGGACTCTGTTTTTGTTAAACCGCTTTTGGGTCCTCACTCACGTGCATAACAGAAGAATCTGACCAAGAATGGACCCAGCGACTTCGGATCCTCTCCACTCAGCCGTCGAGATCCAGGGAGCGATGCTAGGCAGACACGAGCAGGAATTGTCTGCTGCTCAACATGCCGTTGAGACCCTGGCCGCCCAAGTCTCCAACCTCACAGAACAGATTCACCATCTCCGCCTCGATCCACCGGCCACTTCCAGGGCTTTCGAATCTCCGGAGCCCAGAATCAATAACCCGCCGTGTTACTCTGGGGAGCCCACTGAATGCCGCTCGTTCCTCACCCAGTGTGATATTGTGTTTTCTCTCCAGCCCAACACTTACTCCAGGAGCACAGCTCGTATCGCCTACGTCATATCTCTCCTTACTGGACGGGCTCGTGAGTGGGGCACGGCAATCTGGGAGGCGAGGGCTGAGTGTACTAACCAGTATCAGGACTTTAAGGAGGAGATGATACAGGTTTTTGATCGTTCTGTTTTTGGGGAGGAGGCTTCCAGGGTCCTGTCTTCCCTATGTCAAGGTAATCGATCCATAACAGATTACTCCATTGAGTTTCGCACTCTTGCTGCCTCCAGTGACTGGAACGAGCCGGCTTTGCTCGCTCGTTTTCTGGAGGGTCTCCTCGCGGAGGTAAAGGATGAGATTCTCTCCCGGGAGGTTCCTTCCAGCGTGGATTCCTTGATTGAACTCGCTATTCGCATAGAGCGACGGGTTGATCTTCGTCACCGAGCTCGTGGAAAGGAGCTCGCGTTCTCCGTTGCCCCCCTCTCCGCATCACTACCATCTTCCTCCGCCGGCTCGGGTGCTGAGCCTATGCAGCTGGGGGGTATCCACATCTCAACTAAGGAGAGGGAACGGAGAATCACCAATCGCCTCTGTCTCTATTGCGGTTCCGCTGGTCATTTTGTCACTTCATGTCCAGTAAAAGCCAGAGCTCATCAGTAAGTTGAGGGCTACTGGTGAGCGCTACTACTCTGGTCTCTCCTTCAAGATCCTGCACTACCTTGTCGGTCCATCTACGCTGGACCGGTTCGTCAGCTTCCTGCAGTGCCTTGATAGACTCTGGGGCGGAGGGCTGTTTTATGGACGAGACCTGGGCTCGGGAACATGACATTCCTCTCAGACAGTTAAGGAAGCCCACGGCCTTGTTCGCTTTGGATGGTAGTCCTCTCCCCAGGATTCAGCGTGAGACGCTACCTTTAACCCTCACTGTCTCTGGTAATCATAGCGAAACCTTTTACACCTGTTGTTTTGGGCCATCCCTGGCTAGTTTGTCATAATCCTTCTATTAATTTGTCTAGTAATTATATCCTCTCCTGGAACGTCTCTTGTCATGTGAAATGTTTAATGTCTGCTATCCCTCCTGTTTCCTCTGTCTCTTCTTCACAGGAGGAGCCTGGTGATTTGACAGGGGTGCCGGAGGAATATCACGATCTGCGCACGGTGTTCAGTCGGTCCAGGGCCACCTCTCTTCCTCCACACCGGTCGTATGATTGTAGTATTGATCTCCTTCTGGGAACCACTCCCCCCCGGGGTAGACTATACTCTCTGTCGGCTCCCGAACGTAAGGCTCTCGAAGATTATTTGTCTGTAGCTCTTGACGCTGGTACCATAGTCCCCTCCTCCTCTCCCGCCGGAGCGGGGGTTTTTTTTGTTAAGAAGAAGGACGGGTCCCTGCGCCCCTGCATAGATTATCGAGGGCTGAATGACATAACAGTGAAGAATCGTTATCCGCTTCCTCTTATGTCTTCAGCCTTCGAGATCCTGCAGGGAGCCAGGTTTTTCACTAAGTTGGACCTTCGTAACGCTTACCATCTCGTGCGCATCAGGGAGGGGGACGAGTGGAAGACGGCGTTTAACACTCCGTTAGGGCACTTTGAATACCGGGTTCTTCCTTTCGGCCTCGCTAACGCTCCAGCTGTCTTTCAGGCATTAGTCAATGATGTCCTGAGAGACATGCTGAACATCTTTGTTTTCGTTTACCTTGACGATATCCTGATTTTTTCACCGTCACTCCAGATTCATGTTCAGCACGTTCGACGTGTCCTCCAGCGTCTTTTAGAGAATTGTCTTTTTGTGAAGGCTGAGAAGTGCACTTTTCATGCCTCCTCCGTCACATTTCTCGGTTCTGTTATTTCCGCTGAAGGCATTAAGATGGATCCCGCTAAGGTCCAAGCTGTCATTGATTGGCCCGTCCCTAAGAATTTCTATCGTCGTTTCATCCGTAATTTCGGTCAGGTGGCAGCTCCTCTCACAGCCCTTACTTCTGTCAAGACGTGCTTTAAGTGGTCCGTTTCCGCCCAGGGGGCTTTTGATCTCCTCAAGAATCGTTTTACATCCGCACCTATCCTTGTTACACCTGACGTCTCTAGACAGTTCGTTGTCGAGGTTGACGCGTCAGAGGTGGGCGTGGGAGCCATTCTTTCTCAGCGCTCCCTCTCTGACGACAAGGTCCACCCTTGCGCGTATTTTTCTCATCGCCTGTCGCCGTCGGAACGTAACTATGATGTGGGAAACCGCGAACTGCTCGCCATCCGCTTAGCCCTAGGCGAATGGCGACAGTGGTTGGAGGGGGCGACCGTTCCTTTTGTCGTTTGGACTGACCATAGGAACCTTGAGTACATCCGTTCTGCCAAACGACTTAATGCGCGTCAGGCTCGTTGGGCGCTGTTTTTCGCTCGTTTCGAGTTCGTGATTTCTTATCGTCCGGGCTCTAAGAACACCAAGCCTGATGCTTTATCTCGTCTCTTCAGTTCTTCAGTAGCCTCCACTGACCCCGAGGGGATTCTCCCTGAGGGGTGTTTTGTCGGGTTGACTGTCTGGGGAATTGAGAGGCAGGTAAAGCAAGCACTCACTCACACTCCGTCGCCGCGCGCTTGTCCTAGGAACCTTCTTTTCGTTCCCGTTCCTACTCGTCTGGCCGTTCTTCAGTGGGCTCACTCTGCAAGTTAGCCGGCCACCCCGGCGTTCGGGGTACGCTTGCTTCCATTCGCCAGCGTTTTTGGTGGCCCACCCAGGAGCATGACACGCGTCGTTTCGTGGCTGCTTGTTCGGTCTGCGCGCAGACTAAGTCTGGTAACTCCCCTCCTGCCGGCCGTCTCAGACCGCTTCCCATTCCCTCTCAACCGTGGTCTCACATCGCCTTAGATTTTATCACCGGACTGCCTTCGTCAGCGGGGAAGACTGTTATTCTTACGGTTGTCGATAGGTTCTCTAAGGCGGCTCATTTTATTCCCCTCGCTAAGCTCCCTTCTGCTAAAGAAACGGCACAAATCATCATCGAGAATGTTTTCAGAATTCATGGCCTTCCGTCAGACGTCGTTTCGGACAGGGGTCCACAATTCACGTCTCAATTTTGGAGGGAGTTTTGCCGTTTGATTGGGGCTTCCGTCAGTCTCTCTTCCGGCTTTCACCCCCAGTCTAACGGTCAAGCAGAACGGGCCAATCAGACTATTGGTCGCATCTTACGCAGTCTTTCTTTTCGTAACCCTGCGTCTTGGTCAGAACAGCTCCCCTGGGCAGAATACGCCCACAACTCGCTTCCTTCGTCTGCGACCGGGCTATCTCCTTTTCAGAGTAGCCTCGGGTACCAGCCTCCGCTGTTCTCGTCTCAGTTCGCCGAGTCCAGCGTCCCCTCCGCTCAGGCTTTTGTCCAACGTTGCGAGCGCACCTGGAAGAGGGTCAGGTCGGCACTTTGCCGTTATAGAGCGCAGACTGTGAGAGCCGCTAATAAGCGTAGAACTAAGAGTCCTAGATATTGTCGCGGTCAGAGAGTTTGGCTCTCCACTCAGAACCTTCCCCTTAAGACAGCTTCTCGCAAGTTGACCCCACGGTTCATTGGTCCGTTCCGTATTTCTCAGATCATTAATCCTGTCGCAGTGCGACTTCTTCTTCCGCGATATCTTCGTCGCGTCCACCCGGTCTTCCATGTCTCCTGTGTTAAGCCCGTTCTTCGCACCCCCGCTCGTCTTCCACCCCCCCCCATCCTTGTCGAGGGCGCACCTATCTACAGGGTCCGTAAGATTTTGGACATGCGTCCTCGGGGCCGTGGTCATCAGTACCTAGTGGATTGGGAGGGGTACGGTCCTGAGGAAAGGAGTTGGGTTCCCTCTCGGGACGTGCTGGACCGTTCGCTGATCGATGATTTCCTCCGTTGCCGCCAGGTTTCCTCCTCGAGTGCGCCAGGAGGCGCTCGGTCATGTATTGTCATATTATGTCTTGTTCCTGTTCTTTCTCTTCACTCTGTCTCCCTCTGCTGGTCGTATTAGGTTACCTTCTCTTCCCCTCCTTCCCCCAGCTGCTCCTCATCTTCTCTAACTACCTCGTTCACCCTTTTCCCACCTGTTCCCTTTTTCCCTCTGATTAGGTCTCTATTTCTCTCTCTGTTCCTGCTTCTGTCTTTGTCAGATTCTCGTTTGAGTTTCTCATGCCAGAACCAAACTATCGTCTTGTTTGCTTCAACCTTGTCCTGTCCTGTCGGAATCTGCCTGTTCATCTGAGGCTACGTGTGATCAGGTACCTCTGTCCTCTACAACCCAGCTAATCTCCTCTGCTGCTAGAAGGGGACTCTAACCCAGCTATTCTCCTCTGCTGCTAGAAGGGGAACTCTTCTGTGATTTCAGAAGGACTTTGTGTTTCATTTGTCGCCCTCTCTGCGGGTTGTTTGTTTTGACATTAAAGGACTCTGTTTTTGTTAAACCGCTTTTGGGTCCTCACTCACGTGCATAACATGGATGGGCTAAATACAGGGAAATTCTTGAGGGGAACCTGTTTCAGTCTTCCAGAGATTTGAGACTCGGGCGGAGGTTCACCTTCCAGCAGGACAATGACCCTAAGCATACTGCTAAAGCAAGAATCGAGTGGTTTAAGGGGAAACATTTAAATGTCTTGGAATGGCCTAGTCAAATCCCAGACCTCAATGCAATTGAAAATCTGTGGTATGACTTAAAGATTGCTGTAGGAACCCATCCGTCCTTGAATGAGTAGGTGTGTCCAAACTTTTGACTGGCACTCTATGTATGGACACAGATAGGGATGTTCAGAGTTCCAGTTAGCACTTTAGCCAACTTTCCTTTAGCTCAAACCATCCGGGGCATTGATCAACCCATGCATTCAAAATAATATAATCACAAAATGCAGTGAATGATTTTCATCTCTCTCATATCTCTCAGAGAGTACATTCATTGATCTCCTCATCCATGCACCTCAGCCTGAGGTATTGTTCCCAGAGAAGGCAGAGGAGAAGAACAGATCCAGCAGCATCTTGGGTTTGTAATTTATGAATTGTGTTTAATTTGGGCTGAGATGCATTCATCTCATTGTCAAAGGAGACAAGAGAGCTGAGCTGAGAGCATCTCTGTAGGGCAGCTGGGAATCTTAACCAGCCCTGTGGAGGGAGGAAATGGAGGAAGATAGCCAGTGGAGAGAGGGAAGTAAGAGAGGGAAAGGAGAAGAGAGAGGGTTGGGAGAGAGGAGACAAGACGAGTGAGGGTTGGAAGAGAATAGAGGAGGCAGTTGCAGTCCCTCATCACACCCTCCATCGGAAGCTGCCTTCACCTGTATGGTGAGGAGATGATTTAGTAACGCCTGGAGTCTGTTCCACTGTCAAAGGAGAGGAGAGGATAGAGGGATGGGAGAGGAGAAGAGCACACTGTGGCCCCCCACTGGACCACTGATGAATATGGTTGGTGCCTGGGAGAGAAAGAGAGAGAGAGGGGTAGAGAGAGAGAGAGAGAGAGAGAGAGAGGTGGAATACAGAGGTGGAGAGAGAGAGAGAGAGAGAGAGGTGGAATACAGAGGTGGAGAGAGAGAGAGAGAGAGAGAGAGAGAGGGAGAGAGAGAGAGGTGGAATACAGAGGTGGAGAGAGAGAGAGAGAGAGAGAGAGAGAGAGAGAGAGAGAGCGAGAGAGAGAGAGAGAGAGAGAGAGAGGTGGAGAGAGAGAGAGAGAGAGAGAGAGAGAGAGCGAGAGAGCGAGAGAGAGAGAGAGAGCGAGAGAGAGAGGTGGAATACAGAGGTGAGAGAGAGAGAGAGAGAGAGAGAGAGAGAGAGAGAGAGAGAGAGAGAGAGAGAGAGAGAGAGAGAGAGAGAGAGAAAGAGAGAGGTGGAATACAGAGGTGGAGAGAGAGAGAAAGAGAGAGAGAGGGGTAGAGAGAGAGAGGTGGAATACAGAGGTGGAGAGAGAGAGCGCGAGAGAGAGAGAGAGAGAGAGAGAGAGAGAGAGAGAGAGAGAGAGAGGTGGAGAGAAAAAGTGTGGGAAGTAGAGAGAGGTGGGGATAGAAATAAGACGAGATGAAAGAGAGAGATGAGATGGAAGGAAAGAGAGGTGGAGAGAGAAAAAATGTGGGAGAGAGGTGGAGAGACGGATGGAGAGACCCTCTTCTGTTCGTTGTGGAAAGAATCCTATCCTCAGTCTCATGGGACTCCCACCATGACCCCCAATGCTATTACACCCATGCAGGATCCGATATACACTGAATCTCAATGTGATACACAAACAAATAGTATAGACTGTATAGCTACCATCTTCAGCTTGCTTTTAGGCCAACCTTCCAGTTTTAGATTGTTCAAAATGATGACCTGCTGCCTTGAATCTTAATTTCAAACGAGAGAATAGCCCTGAAACAGTATACTGGATTTACATATTGTAGACTGTAGACTAAAAATATATTCTTAGTCCTGATGTATATTGCCAGTGGTGTAAATGATGACCTGCTGCCTTGTGGAGTGTTCTAATGGCCTGTACAGTATTGAAATCAGTGGCTGCTGTGGTCGGCTACCGTAGGCTGGGTTACCCTGGCAACTGCCTGTCAATCAGAGCATCATGATGCCAGGGTTCGTCTAGGGCTGTTACCGTGACTGTATTCACAAGTCATGACCGCATTTAAATTCCACGTGACCGTTTAGTCATGGTAACTAGGCATCTCCAAAACTGCACTCTGATGCCGCTGGTGGTAATTAGTAGCCTACCAAACTTGCTAACAGCCTGTCAGTAATGGCCTGGTACTCAGGGTTCTACTGTCCCTCCATCAGGTCCTAATGGCCTGGTACTCAGGGCTCTCCTGTCCCTCCATCAGGTCCTAATGGCCTGGTACTCAGGGCTCTCCTATCCCTCCATCAGGTCCTAATGGCCTGGTACTCAGGGCTCTATTGTCCCTCCATCAGGTCCTAATGGCCTGGTACTCAGGGCTCTAGACAAATAGAATATGACGTCACAAGAAGGGGAGACAAATAGAATATGACCTCACGAGAAGGGGAGACAAATAGAATATGACCTCACGAGAAGGGAAGACAAATAGAATATGACCTCACGAGAAGGGGAGACAAATAGAATATGACCTCACGAGAAGGGGAGACAAATATAATATGACCTCACGAGAAGGGGAGACTAATAGAATATGACCTCACGAGAAGGGGAGACAAATAGAATATGACGTCACCAGAAGGGGAGACAAATAGAATATGACGTCACCAGAAGGTGAGACAAATAGAATATGACCTCACGAGAAGGGGAGACGAAAAATAATATGACCTCACCAGAAGGGGAGACAAATAGAATATGACGTCACCAGAAGGGGAGACAAATAGAATATGACGTCACGAGAAGGGGAGACAAATAGAATATGACCTCACGAGAAGGGGAGACAAAAAAGAATATGACCTCACCAGAAGGGGAGACAAATAGAATATGACGTCACCAGAAGGGGAGACAAATAGAATATGACATCACCAGAAGGGGAGACAAATAGAATATGACATCACCAGAAGGGGAGACAAATAGAATATGACATCACCAGAAGGGGAGACAAATAGAATATGACATCACCAGAAGGGGAGACAAATAGAATATGACCTCACGAGAAGGGGAGACTAATAGAATATGACCTCACCAGAAGGGGAGACAAATAGAATATGACCTCACCAGAAGGGGAGACAAATAGAATATGACGTCACCAGAAGGGGAGACAAATAGAATATGACGTCACCAGAAGGGGAGACAAATAGAATATGACGTCATGAGAAGGGGAGACAAATAGAATATGACCTCACGAGAAGGGGAGACAAATAGAATATGACGTCACCAGAAGGGGAGACAAATAGAATATGACGTCACCAGAAGGGGAGACTAATAGAATATGACATCACCAGAAGGGGAGACAAATAGAATATGACCTCACGAGAAGGGGAGACAAATAGAATATGACGTCACCAGAAGGGGAGACAAATAGAATATGACATCACCAGAAGGGGAGACAAATAGAATATGACATCACCAGAAGGGGAGACAAATAGAATATGACATCACCAGAAGGGGAGACAAATAGAATATGACGTCCTAAACTGGAGGAGGAAATTATTGTCCTAAAACCAGATTTTTAGTAGAACGGACCCAACAATGATGAAGAGTGAATGTGTTGATAGTTGATCATTTTGAGAACTAAAAGACAGATTGGTGCTTTTATTGTCTTCTCTGTACAGCAATAACTGTTTGTTTTCCAAACAATGTTTTCCCGTGATTGTATTTTGAAATGTTGCGATATTCCTGGCCTCTCTACTTTTCACAGACAGTCCCAACAATAAGCTGCCAAAATTGCGTGCGCTGTCTTTCCTTCTGACTGAAGGCAATGTGATTTAAAACAATCCACTACTTTTTTTAAGGTTAGGCGAAGCTTATGATCCTCTGTGGCCAAATCATGCTGATAGGCTATATTATTTTGGCAATTTAATTCAATTTACTTTAGGGAAAGCTTCCCCTAGCCTTATGAACTGCACTTGCATATTAAAAATGTAATCGCACGTAACCAACCGTTTGCTATTCGAGGCTACGGGTTACATGGTTTTTTGTGGGCCATTCTAAATATAAAATTATTCCACATATATATTAGTAGGCTGGCTATATGTAAATAACAGATTCAATTAAGAATAGTCTGATGGGTGAGAATATTATCAAGTGCTTGCCAAATTGTGAATGAGAGACTGATTAAGTGTTTGCAGCCTGCAGAAGAAATAGAGTAGAGCTCATGCCTTTCATTCAACTTTTTTCAAATCATCATTAGTCGCATCATGCAGCCTTAGAATGTATAAAAAAAATCTAAATATGTAACCTAACGTTTGTATCACAACAAATGTTGCATAAATAACCAAATGACGCCTATAGGAGCACCTGTTTCTTTGTTAGCCGCTCAACACAGAAGAGCCACGTGCACACTCCCTCAAATCGTTTGGGGTAAATATCCTTTCTGTTTTATTCAGGTATGTTCAGTTGTAGGCCTATTTTTAAAACTTTAAAATCATATAAAATAATTCCACGGAATTCTAATCAAATCTTGTCTGCTAAATGAACTAGTGTACCCACAGCCATATGGCATAAGGACAACTCAGAGTATGCTATTCTTTTCTTCTGAAATAGACTACATTTTCTTCATATCATGTTTCTTTAGACCTGTCTAAAAAATATAATGGATTTATTGTGTATATTACATTTATTTATTAGACTTTTTGTCTAATATGTAGATGTTTCGAAGGTCTGCATCAGTGGCTTGTAGGCTATGGGTGGAAACCCGGAGATGCTAAATGTGTTTATGTTAATTAACGGTCAATTACCATGAGACCGGCAGTTATTTGCATGACAATCACTGGCTGACAAAATGCTATGACTGCCACAGCCCTATGTCCGTCCAGCCCTAATCACCACATACAGGACTGCCTGCGAGCCTGGTGCAATTTACAGCACAGAAAAACACACAGGCAGGCAGGGTAGGCAGGCAGCCAATCCAAAACCTCACGTATGTTTTTACCAAAGCTGAGGGCTGGGGCTTGAGGCTTCCCATAGCGCCTCTGTGCTCAACAGCCATCTGCTTCAATGAGCATCACATGGAACTGAACACACCAGCCAGCTACCGACCTGGTACAGGGTACAACTGAGCCCTAACATGAACAACGTTCAAGGAGAGTGTTTAATGTGGAAGAAGAGAGAAGCAGGCATGTTGGTCATGTTGGTCATGTTAGTCATGTTGGGCATGTTGGTCATGTTAGTCATGTTGGGCATGTTGGTCGTGTTGGGCATGTTGGGCATGTTAGTCATGTTAGTCATGTTGGTCATGTTAGTCATGTTGGTCATGTTGGTCATGTTGGTCATATTGGTCATGTTAGTCATGTTGGTCATGTTGGGCATGTTGGTCATGTTGGGCATGTTGGTCATGTTGGGCATGTTGGTCATGTTGGGCATGTTGGGCATGTTGGTCATGTTGGGCATGTTGGTCATGTTAGTCATGTTGGTCATGTTAGTCATGTTGGTCATGTTTGTCATGTTGGTCATATTGGTCATGTTAGTCATGTTGGTCATGTTGGGCATGTTGGGCATGTTGGGCATGTTGGGCATGTTGGTCATGTTGGGCATGTTAGTCATGTTAGTCATGTTGGTCATGTTAGTCATGTTGGGCATGTTGGGCATGTTGGTCATGTTGGGCATGTTGGGCATGTTGGGCATGTTGGTCATGTTGGGCATGTTGGGCATGTTGGTCATGTTGGGCATGTTAGTCATGTTAGTCATGTTGGTCATGTTAGTCATGTTGGTCATGTTTGTCATGTTGGTCATATTGGTCATGTTAGTCATGTTGGTCATGTTGGGCATGTTGGTCATGTTGGGCATGTTGGTCATGTTGGGCATGTTGGTCATGTTGGGCATGTTGGGCATGTTGGTCATGTTGGGCATGTTGGTCATGTTAGGCATGTTGGTCATGTTGGTCATGTTGGTCATGTTAGTCATGTTGGTCATGTTGGTCATGTTAGTCATGTTGGTCATGTTGGTCATGTTGGTCATGTTAGTCATGTTGGTCATGTTGGACATGTTAGTCATGTTGGTCATGTTGGGCATGTTGGTCATGTTAGTCATGTTGGTCATGTTGGTCATGTTAGTCATGTTGGTCATGTTGGCCATGTTGGTCATGTTGGTCATGTTGGTCATGTTGGTCATGTTAGTCATGTTGGTCATGTTGGCCATGTTGGTCATGTTGGGCATGTTGGTCATGTTGGGCATGTTGGGCATGTTGGTCATGTTAGGCATGTTGGTCATGGTGGTCATGTTGGTCATGTTAGGCATGTTGGTCATGGTGGTCATGGTGGTCATGTTGGTCATGTTGGTCATGTTAGTCATGTTGGTCATGTTGGTCATGTTAGTCATGTTGGTCATGTTGGCCATGTTGGTCATGTTGGTCATGTTGGTCATATTGGTCATGTTAGTCATGTTGGTCATGTTGGCCATGTTGGTCATGTTGGGCATGTTGGTCATGTTGGGCATGTTGGGCATGTTGGTCATGTTAGGCATGTTGGTCATGGTGGTCATGGTGGTCATGTTGGTCATGTTGGTCATGTTAGTCATGTTGGTCATGTTGGTCATGTTAGTCATGTTGGTCATGTTGGCCATGTTGGTCATGTTGGTCATGTTGGTCATGTTGGTCATGTTAGTCATGTTGGTCATGTTGGCCATGTTGGTCATGTTGGTCATGTTGGCCATGTTGGTCATGTTGGTGGAGGGATGGAGGGATCCAGACCAGCTCGCTCCTCTGCTCTGAAATGTATTCAGCAGAACCAGAATTGATTTATTTTTATTTTTAAGAAAGGTTTAGCTGGAATCATTCTCCTGTGAGAGTCTTAGGCTATGCCATTGACTGAAATGTCTGTAGCTGTGCTTTCTCTCTCTCTCTCTCTCTCTCTCTCTCTCTCTCTCTCTCTCTCTCTCTATATATATATATATATTTCTCTGCTTATAAAAGCTGTGCTCCTCATTCCCTCTCCTCTCGTTCTCTCTGAAGCCGGCCTTTGCTGCTGCTTACAGAAGGGATATTTTTGGATTCTTTTCACTACTGATTCTTGCAAAAAGAGTAGACTTTGGGCTTTGGGCTTTGCGCCTTAATCCTTAATGACAATTGCAGTCGATACAATTCTGTCCTGTTAATTGATGCTATTGACAAAATCCAAGCAAAACAATGTGCATAGTATTTCATCTTAGCTTCCAACCCTGGCCAAACAGAATGTCTTTGATTGTTCCGAATGACCCTTCAGAAGGCCTTTTTAAACCAGACCAATACGTTTTTCCAATGCAATAGGCTTCTAATGAAGCTATAGACCTACACCTCCAATCCAAGCACTGTGAGTTCAGGTTTATTTCACTCTAACTGTGGTGTTCCATGTTCCAGGTGGCTGCTCTTGACAATATCCTTTTGATGTCAGATGAGACCCCTGTAAATGTTCGTAGGTTGTGTCCCAAATGGCACCCTATTCCTTACACAGAACGGCCCTCTTATTATGACTATATAGGGAATAGGGTGCCATTTGGAACACACACTTAGAGTAGATTGTTATTAATGTGCAGGGATGGATATAGGACAGGCAATAGGAGGGAGACACATGTGTTGTATTGTGGGTGTGATGTATAAGTCCCTTTAGGCCTAGAGCAGGAACCTGTCAACCTCTACATAACGGCCCTCTTATTATGAACTGAAAAATCACTGTGATCTGGTCCTGTGTTAGACAATAGACATACCTCATGGTCTTGCTCTGAGTGGTGTTTAAGGTTCCTATGTTGTTTGCCTGTTTGGTGGTTCTAAAATCAATGGTATTTTCTACAAACTCAACGTTTCGATAATGCACCTGAATATCAAGGTCCTTCTTCTCTAAAAACAACTGACATGATACCAAATGCTCATTTTATGCCGTCTTGTGATTCAAGAGAGGCTTGAACGTCGGTATAGGGATCGAAGCACTTATGTGGCTGGTCTTTTTTTTATCAAAGGGATTGTAGTGGGTAAAATGCTAAATCAAGTGGTCTATTGACCTAAGCAATTCATTCTTCTTTGTGCTGATGGAAATGGCTGGTGTAATGACCTTGACTCGCTTTAAAAGATGAGCAAAAATGCTCTTCAAATCCTGTTGAAGTGAACTAGAATAGCTAACGTCTGACTTACCTCTGTATCACTGCTTTTTCAGGTAGTCTTTTATTATTCTCTTCAAGGTTTTGCTTTGGATTTCATACTTAGTGGTGTTGGTGGAAGCAAAGCTTTATGCCCAACGTTACACTCACAAATTCCTTTCAGATGATATAAAACTGTCTCCTGTTTTACCTTGTTTCGCTTTCCTCTCTGACATCCGTCTTAATGAGAGGCCTGTTATTAACATGGAGACTGTTGACTGCATGGCCATTAGTCAGGCAGGATGTGATGTATGATACAGTAGTTAGTCAGGCAGGATGTAATGTATGATACAGTAGTTAGGCAGGATGTGATGTGATGTATGATACAGTAGTTAGTCAGGCAGGATGTGATGCATGATACAGTAGTTAGTCAGGAGGGATGTGATGCATGATACAGTAGTTAGTCATGAGGTATGTGATGCATGATACAGTAGTTAGTCAGGCAGGATGTGATGTATGATACAGTAGTTAGTCAGGCAGGATGTGATGCATGATACAGTAGTTAGTCAGGCAGGATGTGATGTATGATACAGTAGTTAGTCAGGCAGGATGTGATGCATGATACAGTAGTTAGTCAGGAGGGATGTGATGTATGATACAGTAGTTAGTCAGGCAGGATGTGATGTATGATACAGTAGTTAGTCAGGCAGGATGTGATGCATGATACAGTAGTTAGTCAGGCAGGTTGTGATGTATGATACAGTAGTTAGTCAGGCAGGATGTGATGCATGATACAGTAGTTAGTCAGGCAGGATGTGATGTATGATACAGTAGTTAGTCAGACGGGATGTGATGTATGATACAGTAGTTAGTCAGGCGGGATGTGATGTATGATACAGTAGTTAGTCATGAGGGATGTGATGTATGATACAGTAGTTAGTCAGGCAGGATGTGATGTATGATACAGTAGTTAGTCAGGCGGGATGTGATGTATGATACAGTAGTTAGTCAGGCAGGATGTGATGCATGATACAGTAGTTAGTCATGCAGGATGTGATGTATGATACAGTAGTTAGTCATGCAGGATGTGATGCATGATACAGTAGTTAGTCATGAGGGATGTGATGCATGATACAGTAGTTAGTCATGCAGGATGTGATGCATGATACAGTAGTTAGTCAGGCAGGATGTGATGCAGGATACAGTAGTTAGTCAGGCAGGATGTGATGTATGAAACAGTAGTTAGTCAGGCAGGATGTGATGTATGATACAGTAGTTAGTCAGGCAGGATGTGATGTATGATACAGTAGTTAGTCAGGCAGGATGTGATGTATGATACAGTAGTTAGGCAGGATGTGATGTGATGTATGATACAGTAGTTAGTCATGCAGGATGTGATGTATGATACAGTAGTTAGTCATGCAGGATGTGATGCATGATACAGTAGTTAGTCATGAGGTATGTGATGCATGATACAGTAGTTAGTCATGAGGATGTGATGCATGATACAGTAGTTAGTCATGAGGTATGTGATGCATGATACAGTAGTTAGTCAGGCAGGATGTGATGTATGATACAGTAGTTAGTCAGGCAGGATGTGATGCATGATACAGTAGTTAGTCATGAGGGATGTGATGCATGATACAGTAGTTAGTCATGAGGATGTGATGCATGATACAGTAGTTAGTCATGAGGTATGTGATGCATGATACAGTAGTTAGTCAGGCAGGATGTGATGTATGATACAGTAGTTAGTCAGGCAGGATGTGATGCATGATACAGTAGTTAGTCAGGCAGGATGTGATGTATGATACAGTAGTTAGTCAGGCAGGATGTGATGCATGATACAGTAGTTAGTCAGGAGGGATGTGATGTATGATACAGTAGTTAGTCAGGCAGGATGTGATGTATGATACAGTAGTTAGTCAGGCGGGATGTGATGTATGATAACGGTAGTTAGTCAGGCAGGATGTGATGCATGATACAGTAGTTAGTCAGGCAGGTTGTGATGTATGATACAGTAGTTAGTCAGGCAGGATGTGATGCATGATACAGTAGTTAGTCAGGCAGGATGTGATGTATGATACAGTAGTTAGTCAGGCGGGATGTGATGTATGATACAGTAGTTAGTCAGGCGGGATGTGATGTATGATACAGTAGTTAGTCATGAGGGATGTGATGCATGATACAGTAGTTAGTCAGGCAGGATGTGATGTATGATACAGTAGTTAGTCAGGCAGGATGTGATGCATGATACAGTAGTTAGTCAGGCAGGATGTGATGTATGATACAGTAGTTAGTCAGGCGGGATGTGATGTATGATACAGTAGTTAGTCAGGCGGGATGTGATGTATGATACAGTAGTTAGTCATGAGGGATGTGATGTATGATACAGTAGTTAGTCAGGCAGGATGTGATGTATGATACAGTAGTTAGTCAGGCGGGATGTGATGTATGATACAGTAGTTAGTCAGGCAGGATGTGATGCATGATACAGTAGTTAGTCATGCAGGATGTGATGCATGATACAGTAGTTAGTCAGGCAGGATGTGATGCATGATACAGTAGTTAGTCAGGCAGGATGTGATGCATGAAACAGTAGTTAGTCAGGAGGGATGTGATGTATGATACAGTAGTTAGTCAGGCAGGATGTGATGTATGATACAGTAGTTAGTCAGGCAGGATGTGATGTATGATACAGTAGTTAGTCAGGCAGGATGTGATGTATGATACAG
This sequence comes from Oncorhynchus mykiss, assembly GCF_057628025.1. Taxonomy (NCBI): domain Eukaryota; kingdom Metazoa; phylum Chordata; class Actinopteri; order Salmoniformes; family Salmonidae; genus Oncorhynchus; species Oncorhynchus mykiss. Next base: position 80,243,099 of record NC_143026.1, read on the forward strand.
TAGTTAGTCAGGCAGGATGTGATGCATGATACTGTAGTTAGTCAGGCGGAATGCAGAGTTCACTCTCTTCATCATCGCCCTAACAGGTTAGACCTGATGAGTTTGATGTATATCTATGGTAGGACCACCCTCACCCTCACACCCACACACATTACTGTGAATCTCTACCAGGCACTTTAAAGTCCACATACCTGGACTTGGATCTTGCACCCTTCATTCACGTCATCTGACCCTGCTCCACCCTAACAGGTGGCCAGCCATTCATCTCTGTAATGGGAGGTTAGTCTACACGTCCACACACCTGTAAAGTAGCCCCGCTACTGTAACCCGCTACAGTCAATGGTCTGTCAATACTTGTCAGGAGGAAATGGTGGGGCCATTGACATTGCTGTATCTGTGAGGATCAGAGCCTCTGTTCTGACTGACATTGCTTTTCTTCATTATTAAATAGGTAAATAGAGTAGTATGTAGGGAAACATATCATAACCTTCACTTAGTATTTTAATGAAGTTGCATTAATTGCTGCACAATCTATCTTAAAATGTGACAGATGTTGTTATCCAAGCATACTAGAGAATTTCAGACAATTTCTAATTGCCTGTGAACGATACGCTATATTCCCCCTGCATCTGTATTTTCACCCCTTTTTCATGGTATCCAATTGGTAGTTACAGTCTGGTCCCATCGCTGCAACTCCCATATGGACTCAGGAGAGGTGAAGGTCAAGAACCATGCATCAACCGAAACACGACCCTGCCAAGCTGCACTGCTTCTTGACACACTGCTCGCTTAATCCGGAAGCCAGCCGCAACAATGTGTCGTAGGTCGCTAGAGCGCAATGGGACAAGGACAACCCGGCCGGACCAACCCTCCCGTAACCCGGACGGCGCTGGGCCAATTGTGCGCCGCCTCATGGGTCTCCAGGCCACGGCCGACTGCGACACAGCCTGGGATCGAACCAGGATCTGTAGTGATGCAGTGCCTTAGACCGCTGCGCCACTCGGGACACCCCCCTGTCTTTCAAAACTGAAAACGTATCACTCTAGAGGCTGTAGAGGCTTTAGAGGCTACGTCTCATATGGCACCCTATTCCCTATTTGGTGAACTACTTTTGATCAGGGCCCATAGGGTTTTGGTAAAAAAGTAGGGCACTATATCGGGAATAGCGTACCATTTTGGACGCTGACAGGTTATCCTAATTCATTGATCTGCTCATACATTTTGGGTAATTCCCCAGTAGTTAACGTGCTTCCTGTTTCTGTAAGAGAGATGAGAATCAGAGTTTAGCCTATCTGGACACTCTCCTGGCCATGCTGCGGTAATCAAGCTCAAACCGTCTGGAGAAAGGAAACTTTATCTCTCTCTCTCTCTCTGTCTCTCTCTCTCTGTCTCTCTCTCTCTGTCTCTCTCTCTCTCTCTCTCTCTCTCTCTCTCTCTCTCTCTCTCTCTCTCTCAATTCAATTAAATTCAAGGGGCTTTCACTCTGTCTCTCTCTCCATCTCACCTCCCCCTCTCTCTCTTTCTCTTTCTGCTTGCCTAGCACAGTGAAAATAATCACAGTTTTCTGAGGCTATATAATTGAGGGCAGCACTTGAAAGACAATAGTGAGGATTGGAGTGGCCTGGTTAATTGTGTGTGGGCGATGGATCCGTGTCCTGACTCTGAAGCGAGACTCCCTGTTGTCCTGTAGGACACACGCAACACACACACGCACACACATATGCACGTGCACACACACACACACACACACACACACACACACACACACACACACACACACACACACACACACACACACACACACACACACACACACACACACAAACACACACACAGCCCTGACTCCTAAGAGAGGTGGTATTAAACCAGGAAAAGTTGCTCTGATGCGACTTATGCACCTGTCAGGAGGTAGCAGCAACGCTGTGTTTATCAATACGTGTTGAGTCTTTTAATAACACCTTCACACCTTAAGTCACACACCAGCAGTATTGTGAAGAGCTCACTAATTGCTACATGTTAACCTAATGACACTGAGGAAATGCTGCAGTACTGCGGTGTGGCTTCCTGTCATAACAAAAACTGTGTTGTCAGCTCTGGAATAAACTGGCTGATGATAACAAAGACAGCTCTGTGCTAATCATATCATCTTATTCCAAGACAGTTTCTCAGGAAATGCCTCTGAGTTGTTTTTTTGCTTGATCCTTATGTTAAGAGGGAGGGAAGGAGAGAGAGAGAGTGGGGCAGTGAGAGTGAGAGTGAGAGTGAGTGAGAGAGAGAGAGAGAGAGAAGGAGAGAGAGAGAGAGAGGGGGGGGAGACAGAGAGAGTAAAATAAAGGGAGAGGGGGGGGAAGGAGAAAGAGAGAATGGGAGTGAGAGAGATATCGATAGAGAGAAAGGGGGAGATAGTATAGCAGATTTCCTCCCAGAGAGTGGTGTATCTAGCAGTAGTTGTGAGGTAGCAGATCTGTGGGGCTGTAGAGCTGACACTGCACTTCTGTCACAGCACCCAGGGACCACAGCATCCTCTTCCCAAATAGCATCCTATTCCCTATATATAGTGCACTACTTTTGACCAGTGTTCATAGGGTTCTGGTCAAAAGTACTGCACTATGTGTTTGAGCCATTTGGGACTCACACACTCACTCCGCATGGCGCAGCCTGCCTCTAGCAACACTGATAAGATGTGAACACATAGACATACCGTATACCCACCAGCACACATGTACATAACTCATTCACATAACATATGGCATGGCTTTGTAAATACAGTACAGTAAAATATGTGAAATATGAAAGGCATGTGGGTTAACAGACTACACGCTGTCTCTCTCCCACACACAAACAGACACCAACAAACACACCCACGCACACAAGCACACTTAGACACACCAGCAAACATAAACACACCAACACACTTAGATACACATAGACACACCAGCACACATAAACACACCAACACACTTAGATACACATTGACACACCAGCACACATAAACACACCAACACACTTAGACACACCAGCACACATAAACACACCAACACACTTAGATACACCGGTACACTAAGACAAACCAGCACACATAAACACACCAACACACTTAGATACACTGGCACACATAGACACACCAGCACACATAGACACACCGGCACACATAAACACACCAACACACTTAGACACACCAACACACTAAGACACACCAGCACGCATAAACACACCAACACACTTAGACACAACAACACACTAAGACACACCAGCACACATAAACACACCAACACACTTAGATACACCGGCACACTAAAACACACCGGCACACATAAACACACCAACACACTTAGACACACCAACACACTAAGACACACCAGCACACATAAACACACCAACACACTTAGATACACCGGCACACTAAAACACACCAACACACATAGACACACTGGCACACATAGACACACCAGCACACATAAACACACCAACACACTTAGATACACTGGCACACTAAGACACACCAGCACACATAGACACACCAACACACTTAGATACACCAACGCACTTAGATACACCAACACACTTAGATACCCCATACACTTAGACACACCAACACACTTAGATACACCGGCACACATAAACACACCAACACACTTAGACACACCAACACACTTAGAAACAACGGCACACATAAACACACCAACACACTTAGACACAACAGCACACATAAACACACCAACACACTTAGATACACCGGCACACATAAACACACCAACACCTTAGACACACCAGCACACATAAACAAACCAACACACTTATACACACCAGCACACAGAAACACACTCACCCACTTAGATACACTGGCACACTAAGACACACCGGCACACATAGACACACCGGAACACTAAGACACACCGGAACACTAAGACACAGCAACACACTTAGACACACCGGCACACATAAACACACCAACATATTTAGACACACCAACACACTTAGATACACCGGCACACATAAACACACCAACACACTTAGACACACCGGCACACATAAACACACCAACACACTTAGACACATCGGAACACTTAGACATACCAACACACTTAGACACACCAACACACTAAGACACACCAACACACTTAGACACACCAACACACTATGACACATCGGAACACTTAGACACAACGGAACACTAAGACACACCGGCACACTTAGACACCGGAACACTAAGACACACCGGAACACATAGACACACCAACACACTTAGACACACAGGAACAGTTTGACACCCTGGAAAACACTTAGACACACCGGAACACTAAGACACACCGGAACACTTAGACACACCGGCACACTTAGACACACCAGAACACTTAGACACACCGGCACACTTAGACACATCGGATCAAGTAGACACACCCGCACACTTAGACACACCGGAAGACATAGACACACCGGCACACTTAGACACACCGGCGCACATAGACACATCGGCAAACTTAGACACACCGGAACACAGAGACACACCGGAACACATAGACACACCGGACCACTTAGACACACAGGACCACAGAGACACACCGGAACACATAGACACACCGGAACACATAGACACACCGGCACACTTAGACACACAGGAACAGTTTGACACCCTGGAAAACACTTAGACACACCGGAACACTAAGACACACCGGCACACTTAGACACCGGAACACTAAGACACACCGGAACACATAGACACACCAACACACTTAGACACACAGGAACAGTTTGACACCCTGGAAAACACTTAGACACATCGGAACACTAAGACACACCGGAACACTTAGACACACCGGCACACTTAGACACACCAGAACACTTAGACACACCGGCACACTTAGACACATCGGATCAAGTAGACACACCCGCACACTTAGACACACCGGAAGACATAGACACACCGGCACACTTAGACACACCGGCGCACATAGACACATCGGCAAACTTAGACACACCGGAGACAGAGACACACCGGGACACATAGACACACCGGACCACTTAGACACACAGGACCACAGAGACACACCGGAACACATAGACACACCGGAACACATAGACACACCGGCACACTTAGACACACAGGAACAGTTTGACACCCTGGAAAACACTTAGACACACCGGAACACTAAGACACACCGGCACACTTAGACACCGGAACACTAAGACACACCGGAACACATAGACACACCAACACACTTAGACACACCGGCACACATAGACACACCAACACACTTAGACACACCGGAACACATAGACACACCGGAACACTAAGACACACCGGAACACTAAGACACAGCAACACACTTAGACACACCGGCACACATAAACACACCAACACATTTAGACACACCAACACACTTAGATACACCGGCACACATAAACACACCAACACACTTAGACACACCGGCACACATAAACACACCAACACACTTAGACACACTGGAACACTAAGACACACCGGAACACTAAGACACACCGGCACACATAAACACACCAACACACTTAGATACACCGGCACACTTAGACACATCGGATCAAATAGACACACCAGCACACTTAGACACACCGGAACACTTAGACACACCGGCACACTTAGACACACCGGAACACTTAGACACCCCGGAACACTTAGACACACCGGCACACATAGACACACCGGCACACTTAGACACACCGGAACACTTAGACACACCGGAACACTAAGACACACCGGCACACTTAGACACACCGGAACACTTAGACACACCGGCACACTTAGACACATCGGATCAAGTAGACACACCCGCACACTTAGACACACCGGAACACATAGACACACCGGCACACTTAGACACACCGGCGCACATAGACACACTGGCACACTTAGACACACCAGAATACATAGACACACCGGCACACATAGACACACCGGAACACTAAGACACATCAGCAAACTTAGACACACCGGAACACAGAGACACACCGGAACACATAGACACACCGGACCACTTAGACACACAGGACCACAGAGACACACCGGCACACTTAGACACACAGGAACAGTTTGACACCCTGGAAAACACTTAGACACACCGGAACACTAAGACACACCGGCACACTAAGACACACCGGAACAGTTAGACACACCGGCACACTTAGACACACCAACACACTTAGATACACCGGAACACTAAGACACACCGGAACACATAGACACACCAACACACTTAGACACACCGGAACACTAAGACACACCGGCACACTAAGACACACCGGAACAGTTAGACTCACCGGCAGACTAAGACACACCAACACACTTAGACACACCGGAACACTAAGACACACCGGAACACTTAGACACACCGGAACACTTAGACACACCGGAACACTAAGACACACCGGAACACTTAATCACACCGGAACACTAAGACACACCGGAACAGTTAGAAACACCGGAACACTTAGACACACCGGAACAGTTAGACACACAGGAACACTTAGACACACCGGAACACTAAGACACACCGGCACACTAAGACACACCGGAACAGTTAGACTCACCGGCAGACTAAGACACACAGGCACACTTAGACACACCGGAACACTAAGACACACAGGCACACTTAGACACACCGGAACACTAAGACACACCGGAACACTTAGACACACCGGAACACTTAGACACACCGGAACACTAAGAAACACCGGAACAGTTAGACACACCGGAACAGTTAGACACACAGGCACACTAAGACACACCAACACACTTAGACACACCGGAACAGTTAGAAACACCGGAACACTTAGACACACCGGAACAGTTAGACACACCGAAACACTTAGACACACCGGAACAGTTAGACACACCGGAACACTTAGACACACCGGCACACTTAGACACATCGGATCAAGTAGACACACCCGCACACTTAGACACACCGGAACACTAAGACACACCGGCACACTAAGACACACCGGAACAGTTAGACTCACCGGCAGACTAAGACACACCAACACACTTAGACACACCGGAACACTAAGACACACCGGAACACTTAGACACACCGGAACACTTAGACACACCGGAACACTAAGACACACCGGAACACTTAATCACACCGGAACACTAAGACACACCGGAACAGTTAGAAACACCGGAACACTTAGACACACCGGAACAGTTAGACACACAGGAACACTTAGACACACCGGAACACTAAGACACACCGGCACACTAAGACACACCGGAACAGTTAGACTCACCGGCAGACTAAGACACACAGGCACACTTAGACACACCGGAACACTAAGACACACAGGCACACTTAGACACACCGGAACACTAAGACACACCGGAACACTTAGACACACCGGAACACTTAGACACACCGGAACACTAAGAAACACCGGAACAGTTAGACACACCGGAACAGTTAGACACACAGGCACACTAAGACACACCAACACACTTAGACACACCGGAACAGTTAGAAACACCGGAACACTTAGACACACCGGAACAGTTAGACACACCGAAACACTTAGACACACCGGAACAGTTAGACACACCGGAACACTTAGACACACCGGCACACTTAGACACATCGGATCAAGTAGACACACCCGCACACTTAGACACACCGGAACACATAGACACACCAGCACACTTAGACACACCGGAACACATAGACACACCGGAACACTTAGACACACCGGCACACTTAGACACATCGGATCAAGTAGACACACCCGCACACTTAGACACACCGGAACACATAGACACACCAGCACACTTAGACACACCGGAACACATAGACACACCGGCACACTTAGACACACCGGCGCACATAGACACACTGGCACACTTAGACACACCGGAACACATAGACACACCGGCACACATAGACACACCGGAACACTTAGACACACCGGAACACTTAGACACACCGGAACACTAAGAAACACCGGAACAGTTAGACACACCGGAACAGTTAGACACACAGGCACACTAAGACACACCAACACACTTAGACACACCGGAACAGTTAGAAACACCGGAACACTTAGACACACCGGAACAGTTAGACACACCGAAACACTTAGACACACCGGAACAGTTAGACACACCGGAACACTTAGACACACCGGCACACTTAGACACATCGGATCAAGTAGACACACCCGCACACTTAGACACACCGGAACACATAGACACACTGGCACACTTAGACACACCAGAATACATAGACACACCGGCACACATAGACACACCGGAACACTAAGACACATCAGCAAACTTAGACACACCGGAACACAGAGACACACCGGAACACATAGACACACCGGACCACTTAGACACACAGGACCACAGAGACACACCGGCACACTTAGACACACAGGAACAGTTTGACACCCTGGAAAACACTTAGACACACCGGAACACTAAGACACACCGGCACACTAAGACACACCGGAACAGTTAGACACACCGGCACACTTAGACACACCAACACACTTAGATACACCGGAACACTAAGACACACCGGAACACATAGACACACCAACACACTTAGACACACCGGAACACTAAGACACACCGGCACACTAAGACACACCGGAACAGTTAGACTCACCGGCAGACTAAGACACACCAACACACTTAGACACACCGGAACACTAAGACACACCGGAACACTTAGACACACCGGAACACTTAGACACACCGGAACACTAAGACACACCGGAACAGTTAGACACACCGGAACAGTTAGACACACAGGCACACTAAGACACACCAACACACTTAGACACACCGGAACACTAAGACACACCGGAACACTTAATCACACCGGAACACTAAGACACACCGGAACAGTTAGAAACACCGGAACACTTAGACACACCGGAACAGTTAGACACACAGGAACACTTAGACACACCGGAACACTAAGACACACCGGCACACTAAGACACACCGGAACAGTTAGACTCACCGGCAGACTAAGACACACAGGCACACTTAGACACACCGGAACACTAAGACACACAGGCACACTTAGACACACCGGAACACTAAGACACACCGGAACACTTAGACACACCGGAACACTTAGACACACCGGAACACTAAGAAACACCGGAACAGTTAGACACACCGGAACAGTTAGACACACAGGCACACTAAGACACACCAACACACTTAGACACACCGGAACAGTTAGAAACACCGGAACACTTAGACACACCGGAACAGTTAGACACACCGAAACACTTAGACACACCGGAACAGTTAGACACACCGGAACACTTAGACACACCGGCACACTTAGACACATCGGATCAAGTAGACACACCCGCACACTTAGACACACCGGAACACATAGACACACCAGCACACTTAGACACACCGGAACACATAGACACACCGGAACACTTAGACACACCGGCACACTTAGACACATCGGATCAAGTAGACACACCCGCACACTTAGACACACCGGAACACATAGACACACCAGCACACTTAGACACACCGGAACACATAGACACACCGGCACACTTAGACACACCGGCGCACATAGACACACTGGCACACTTAGACACACCGGAACACATAGACACACCGGCACACATAGACACACCGGAACACTTAGACACACCGGAACACTTAGACACACCGGAACACTAAGAAACACCGGAACAGTTAGACACACCGGAACAGTTAGACACACAGGCACACTAAGACACACCAACACACTTAGACACACCGGAACAGTTAGAAACACCGGAACACTTAGACACACCGGAACAGTTAGACACACCGAAACACTTAGACACACCGGAACAGTTAGACACACCGGAACACTTAGACACACCGGCACACTTAGACACATCGGATCAAGTAGACACACCCGCACACTTAGACACACCGGAACACATAGACACACCAGCACACTTAGACACACCGGAACACATAGACACACCGGAACACTTAGACACACCTGCACACTTAGACACATCGGATCAAGTAGACACACCCGCACACTTAGACACACCGGAACACATAGACACACCAGCACACTTAGACACACCGGAACACATAGACACACCGGCACACTTAGACACACCGGCGCACATAGACACACTGGCACACTTAGACACACCGGAACACATAGACACACCGGCACACATAGACACACCGGAACACTAAGACACATCAGCAAACTTAGACACACCGGAACACAGAGAAACACCGGAACACATAGACACACCGGACCACTTAGACACACAGGACCACAGAGACTCACCGGAACACATAGACACACAGGAACAGTTTGACACCCTGGAAAACACTTAGACACACCGGAACACTAAGACACACCGGCACACTAAGACACACCGGAACAGTTAGACACACCGGCACACTTAGACACACCAACACACTTAGATACACCGGAACACTAAGACACACCGGAACACATAGACACACCAACACACTTAGACACACCGGAACACTAAGACACACCGGCACACTAAGACACACCGGAACAGTTAGACACACCGGCACACTTAGACACACCAACACACTTAGATACACCGGAACACTAAGACACACCGGAACACATAGACACACCAACACACTAAGACACACCGGAACAGTTAGACTCACCGGCAGACTAAGACACACCAACACACTTAGACACACCGGAACGCTAAGACACACCGGAACACTTAGACACACCGGAACACTTAGACACACCGAAACACTAAGACACAACGGAACAGTTAGACACACCATAACAGTTAGACACACAGGCACACTAAGACACACCAATACACTTAGACACACCGGAACACTAAGACACACCGGAACACTTAATCTCACCGGAACACTAAGACACACCGGAACAGTTAGAAACACCGGAACACTTAGACACACCGGAACACTAAGACATACCGGCACACTAAGACACACCGGAACAGTTAGACTCACCGGCAGACTAAGACACACTGGAACACTTAGACACACCGAAACACTTAGACACACCGGAACAGTTAGACACACCGGAACACTTAGACACACCGGCACACTTAGACACATCGGATCAAGTAGACACACCCGCACACTTAGACACACCGGAACACATAGACACACCAGCACACTTAGACACACCGGAACACATAGACACACCGGCACACTTAGACACACCGGCGCACATAGACACACTGGCACACTTAGAAAAACCGGAACACATAGACACACCGGCACACATAGACACACCGGAACACTAAGACACATCAGCAAACTTAGACACACCGGAACACAGAGAAACACTGGAACACATAGACACACCGGACCACTTAGACACACAGGACCACAGAGACTCACCGGAACACATAGACACACAGGAACAGTTTGACACCCTGGAAAACACTTAGACACACCGGAACACTAAGACACACCGGCACACTAAGACACACCGGAACAGTTAGACACACCGGCACACTTAGACACACCAACACACTTAGATACACCGGAACACTAAGACACACCGGAACACATAGACACACCAACACACTTAGACACACCGGAACACTAAGACACACCGGCACACTAAGACACACCGGAACAGTTAGACACACCGGCACACTTAGACACACCAACACACTTAGATACACCGGAACACTAAGACACACCGGAACACATAGACACACCGGAACAGTTAGACTCACCGGCAGACTAAGACACACCAACACACTTAGACACACCGGAACGCTAAGACACACCGGAACACTTAGACACACCGGAACACTTAGACACACCAAAACACTAAGACACAACGGAACAGTTAGACACACCGAAACAGTTAGACACACAGGCACACTAAGACACACCAATACACTTAATCACACCGGAACACTAAGACACACCGGAACAGTTAGAAACACCGGAACACTTAGACACACCGGAACACTAAGACATACCGGCACACTAAGACACACCGGAACAGTTAGACTCACCGACAGACTAAGACACACCAACACACTTAGACACACCGGAACACTAAGACACACCGGAACACTTAGACACACCGGAACACTTAGACACACCGGAACACTAAGACACACCAACACACTTAGACACACCGGAACAGTTAGAAACACCGGAACACTTAGACACACCGGAACAGTTAGACACACCGGAACACTTAGACACACCGGAACACTTAGACACACATGAACACAGAGACACACCGGAACACTTAGACACACCGGAACACATAGACACACCGGAACACTTAGACACAGACAAGCAGATGATGACGCCTGTGCACACACATCTTTAAGCACTTTTCTCTGCCTGCTCGAGCCTATCCTGTAAACAAAGCAAGGGTCAATCACAACACACACACACACACCGCTCCAAAACTACTGCATATATTGCAGAGAAAACGCCCTGTATGTAAAAATCTATTAATTCCACAAGGCCCAACAAACAGTGACACATTACAGTAATAAGATCAATTTTGGATGAGATCAATATGCTGAGCATGAATACATCTTTCATCAGACGTTGCAGCGAGGGTTTATTGACCGCAGTTGCGTCCGACATGCCACCCTATTACCAAATAGTGCACTGCTTTTGACCTGAGCCATATGGGCCCTGGTCAAAAGTACTGTACTAGATAGGGAATAGGGTGGCATTTGGGAAGCAGACCAGAGCTGTAATTAAAGACATTTTGACAGGCACACCCTGCAGGCCGGGTGGTTTATCCTCATACCTGTCTGCTCTCACACAGGCACCTTGTTAGACACATCTGGCCAATGACAGGCCTGGGATCTGATCTCACACCAGTGCCAGGACAATGCTCCTCAATCTGGGCTGTTCAGGCTCAGTCACAGGTCTTTGCTAATGCTGTAAAAGTTGTGCATAGAGGTGATTACATCCAGTTATATCAAATCAAATCAAATTGTATTAGTCACATACGCCGAATACAACAGGTACAACCTTACAGTGAAATGCTTACTTACGAGCCCCTAACCAACAATGCGGTTTAAAAAAATACAGATAAGAATAAGAGATATGAGTAACAAGTAATTAAAGAGCAGCAGTGAAATAACAATAGTGAGACTATATACAGGGGGTACCGATACATAGTCAATGTGTCGGGGCACCGGTTATTTGAGGTAGTACAGTATGTACATGTAGGTAGAGATATTAAAGTGACTATGCATAGATGATAACAGAGAGTAGCAGTAGTGTAAAGAGGGGGTGAGGGCGGGGGCACTGCAAATTGTCTGGGTAGCCATTTGATGAGATGTTCAGGAGTCTCATGGCTTGGGGGTAGAAGCTGTTTAGAAGCCTCTTGAACCTAGAATTGGCCCTCCGGTACCGCTTGCCGTGTGGTAGCAGAGAGAACACTCTATGTCTAGGGTGGCTGGAGTCTTTAACAATGTTTAGGGCCTTCCTCTGACACCTGCTGGTATAGAGGTCCTGGATTGCAGGAAGCTTGGCTTCAGTGATGCACTGGGCCGTACGCACTACCCTCTGTAGTGCCTTGCGGTCGGAGGCCGAGCAGTTGCCATACCAGGCAGTGATACAACCTGTCAGGATGCTCCTAATGGTGCAGCTGTAGAACCTTTTGAGGATCTGAGGACCCATGCCAAGTCTTTTCAGTCTCCTGAGGGGGAATAGGTTTTGTCATACCCTCTTCGCGACTGTTTGTTGTTGATGTGGACACCAAGGAACTTTAAGCTCTCAACCTGCTCCACTGCAGCCCCATCGATGAGAGTGGGGGTGTGCTCGGTCTTCTTTTTCCTGTAATCCACAATCATCTCCTTTGTCTTGATCAAGTTGAGGGAAAGGTTGTTGTCCTCGCACCACACGGCCAGGTCTCTGACCTCCTCCCTATAGACTGTCTCGTCGTTGTCGGTGATCAGGCCTAACACTGTTGTGTCATGGGCAAATGATAGTGTTGAAGTTGTGCCTGGCCGTGCAGTCATGAGTGAACAGGGAGTACAGGAGGGGACTGAGCACGTACCCCTGAGGGGCCCCTGTGTTGAGGATCAGTGTGGCGGATGTGTTGTTACCTACCCTTACCAGCTGGGGGCGGCTCGTCAGGAAGTCCAGGATCCAGTTGCAGAGGGAGGTGTTGAGTCCCAGGGTCCTTAGCTTATTGATGAGTTTAGAGGGCACTATGGTCTTTAACGCTGAGCTGTAGTCAATGAATAGCATTCTCACATTGGTGTTCCTTTTGTCCAGGTCGGAAATGGCAGTGTGGAGTGTAATAGAGATTGCGTCACATATGGATCTGTTGGGGCGGTATGCAAATTGGAGTGGGTCTAGAGTTTCTGGGATTATGATGTTGTTGTGAGCCATGACCAGCCTTTCAAAGCACTTCATGGCTACAGAGGTGAAGCGCTACAGGTCGGTAGCTATTTAGACAGGTTACCTTAGTGTTCTTGGGCACAGGGACTATGGTGGTCTGCTTAAAACATGTTGGTATTACAGACTCGGACATTGAGAGGTTGAAAATGTCAGTAAAGACACTTGCCAGTTGGTCAGCGCAGGCTCATGGCACACATCGTGGTAATCCATCTGTATAGATATTATAAAGATATTCTTGAGAAGTTGTTGTGTTGGTGTTTATTCAAGATCTACTGGGCCATGTTAAGATCAAGGACCAGGTACTTAAGGGTTAGCTAGACTGCAATATTGTTGATCGGCAGCTTAGAGTTAGGATTCTACGACTAAATTCAAACGGAACATTTGAAGAAAGGGCTTTGCTACAGCCACAGTGCTCTCTCGTCCTTACATACCTATTACAAAGATAAGCAAACCTTCTCCCTGTAGTGTAAAGCTGTATTCCTAATGGGCTGGCTGAAGTTGAGTGAATAAAATCTAATTGAGTGGAAGAGTTTATAAAGAAGTCAATGATAACATGATGAGGTCATAATTGTGAGATGCAGGCAGGAAGTGGCAATAACTGGCCACAACAATACTCTGTGCTTCAGGCTCACTATTAGATTTGATTAAACTGGAAATGGAGCTCGAACTAGGTGGAGTATTTTCCCTTGCGACTAAGGTTTTTACATGGCTGGGTGGAAATGTTTACCATAGGTTTGATGTACAGTGTTCAATATATTTGTTTGAGAACTCCTGATACACAACTCCATGTCAAAATCCTCTTACATTACCCTCCAGGTTTTACATGAAGATACTGTAGTGCAGGGGTATTCAACACTTACCCTACCTGATAATGAATTGCACCCACATGGAGTCCTAGGTATAAATCAGTCCCTGATTTGAAGGGAAGGATGAAAAACGCAGTGGAACTGGTTTCGCTCTCCATATTTGAATTGGAGCGCTGTAGTGGAATGGTTACTCTCTTAGTCACAATGCAGGTACTAATGGAGCAATGTGAGGAAAAGCTCAGTCCTCAGTTCCCCAACCACTAGGGTTGCAATTTTCCATGGGAAGTTAAGCCCTGGAATTTGGGGAATTTTGCTTAAATTCATCAAAAAAGTTAGCTTACAACAGTGAACCTTTTTTTGTTGGGTACACATAAGGCAATTCTAGGTCTTGTGGCATATGTTGGTTAAACTATCCACAATTCAATGGAATTGCAACCCTCTACATGCACAGTGCATTCTTCCATCACATGTTCAGATGATTCTCAAGATCTTGCACACTAATGAGATGCTACTGAGCCCACACTACTACACTGTCTGAGCCAAGGACTACATGCTTTCTGGTAAGTTTTGATTACAATAATGGGTTGGGTGAATATATTTGATATGACATACATTATTTTTTGTTAACTAGTAAATAGTAGCCTACAGCAAAGTGTGTTTCAATCATTTCTAACTTGTTAACAATTTCTGCTAGTTAGTTTTTGCTACCATATGGGTTTTAGCTTGCTTGAGCCTGCTAACTGAGAAGTGTTAATTTACTTGTTTCAATATGTTTCATTTTTTTAAAAAATCTTAAATCTAACTGCTTAACTATTTATCTGTACATGGAATTGTATGGGTTTTTTTTACTCATTTTTTTCTAATCTTTACAGGAAAATGCCACGGGCACTATCTGATGTGTGGAGTCATTTCGCTGCAGCTAATGTAGAAGGAAAAGCTGTGTACATTTGCAAATACTGTACCAAATCATATGTGAAGAATGCAACAAAGATGAAGAATCATCTGGCCAAGCGCATAAAGTTCCCTCAGTGCTCACAACAAGCAACCTCTGACAAAAGTCCCTCTACTTCTATTCGAGGTGAAAATGATGAATCAGACACCTTATCGATACCAACAGCTCATGGTCCTCAAGGACTCATTGGACGAACATAGTCAGAGAAATGCTGATGAATGTCTTGCTCGAGCTGTGTATGCAACTGGTTCACCTCTAATGCTCACAGGCAATGTGTATTGGAAGAGATTTATGAAAGTTCTTCACCCAGCATACACCCCTCCAACCAGACATACTTTATCTACTCATTTTCTGGATGCAGAGTTCAACAGAGTTCAAGTCAAGGTCAATCAAATCATAAAGAAAGTAGACTGTATTGCAATCATCTCTGGTGGGTGGACAAATGTTCGTGGGTAAGGAATAATTAACTACATCATCTCCACCCCTCAACCAGTATTCTACAAGAGCACAGACACAAGGGACAACAGACACACCGGTCTCTACATTTCAGATGAGCTGAAGGCAGTCATCAATAACCTTGGACCACAGAAGGTATTTGCACTGGTGACAGACAATGCTACGAACATGAAGGCTGCTTGGTCTAAAGAGGAGGAGTCCTACCCTCACATCACACCCATTGGCTATGCTGCTCATGCATTGAATCTGCTCCTCAATGACATCATGGCACTAAAAACAATGGATACACTCTACAAGAGAGCCACGGAAATGGTTAGGTATGTGAAGGGTCATCAAGTTATAGCAGCAATCTACCTCACCAAAGTGAGAAGAATAAGAGCACCACATTGAAGCTGCCTAGCAACACCCATTGGGGTGGTGTTGTCATCATGTTTGACAGTCTCCTGGAGGGGAAGGAGTCTCTCCAAGAAATGGCCATATCACAGTCTGTCGATATGGACAGCCCCATCAAGAGGATCTTCCTGGATGATGAATTTTGGGAGAGAGTGGTAAGCAGCCTGATACTCCTGAAACCTATAGCAGTAGCCATTGCGCGGATTGAGGGAGACAATGCCATCCTGTTTGATGTTCAGATTCTGCTTGCAGATGTAAGAGAAGAAATCTGCACTGCCCTGCCCACTTCACTGTTTTTACTGTTGCTCCAAGCACAGGAAACTGCAGTTCTGAAATACATCAAAAAGCGTGAAGACTTCTGCCTGAAGCCCATACACGCCGCAGGGCCCATGTAGAACCCCAAGTATGCTGGCAAGCTGGCAAGAGCATCCTGTCTGGTGCAGAGATCAACAAGCCCTATGGTGTCATCACTACCGTGTCTCACCACCTTGGTCTGGATGATGGCAAGGTTCTTGGCAGTCTGGCGAAAGGCTTTGGGAAGGGCTTTGGGATGGAGATGCAATATGGCAGTCGTGCCAACATATCTCATCAGCCACCTGGTGGAAGGGACTTTGTGGATCTGAGGCTCTGAGGCTCTTTCCCCTGTTGCCTCCATCATCCTCCAAATCAAACCAACTTCAGCCGCCTCAGAGCGCAACTGGTCCTTGTTTTGGAACACACACACCAAAGCATGCAACAGGCTGACCAATACAAGGGTTGAAAAATTGGTGGCCATCCTGGCAAATTTGAGGCTTTTTGAGCCTGACAACAAGCCATCCTCAACAAGGTTGGAAAGTGACAGTGAAGATGAACATTGAGGAGGTCCAGGGAGAAGACATGGAAGCCTGAGAGGAAGACAACCAAAGCTTTAGTTTCTAGACTATCATTTTACGTATGTTGAAAACGTTTTTGGGAGATATGATCATTGGGGATCATTCAATATTCCATGTATTTTTTTGTTCAGTGAAATCATCCCATGTGAAGAGTCAACTAATTTATTTAAAGTTCAATTCGTAACAAATGTATTTTTATTTTTTTCTTTGGAAGGATTTAGTCATTTGCATTTATGTCTACTTATGGTAAATGTTTATGTTTCTGTCTCCATATGATATGGTAAATATATCCAATGCAAAAAACATAACATTTAAATCGTATTAATATGAATTTGCACATATTCCCGTTAATTCCCATATATTCCCATTTATTCCCACGGAAAGTTTCCACCTCTGAATTTTCCCCAAAATGTGCACCCCTACCAACCACACAGCCTTCAAGTTGTCTTCTCTCTCTTCACATGCCTCATTACAATGTGGAATAAAACAGCAAACCCTGTTTCTCCTCACCTCTCCTCTGCCTTAGGGAGTGTTGTTTCTCTCCCTCTCTCCCCCCTCTCTCTCGCCTCTCTCTCTCCCACCCTCTGTCTCCCCTTGCCTACACTTCCCACACAACTCATTCAAGGTCCTGTCTTGTCTGCCGTGGCCACACAGAAACTCCATTATTCATCTCTCTCCCCGTGACCTTCTGTGTGATCAGTAGCAATGGAGGTCAGAGACTTGGCGACCCTCTTCCTTGTCTCCTTGCAATGTTAATATCAGCAGCCCGTAGCACCATGTCAAAGGTGACTTCCTGTAGGAATCACACAACTTTGTTATGCCTGTAATCCTTCCCTACAATAGGATTTTTTTTATTTTTAAACACATGGCGTGACTACTCAAATGTGTCTTAAATGCTACCCTTTTCCCTTTATAGTGCCTATAGGGCTCTGGTCAAAAGTAGCACACTGTATAGGGAATAGGGTGCCATTTGGGATGCATCACTCATCCTCCCTCCCAGCCTTGCTGTAGGGTTGCAGAGACAAGTTGTCTTTATTCTGTGCTGCTAACGCTTTCCCGCCCTTCTTAACAGTGTACCCTTATCTCTCCCAAGACTCCACAAGCTCCCCTTCAGTGCATATTCTAGGGGAGACAGACAGGCAGGCCAGTACTTGAAGTTAGGAGAAGCAGCTCTATTCAGGGAAATGGGAGCTAATGGTGCTCTCAGTTCTCCCAGGGGCTGATGATGCCTTCAAGCCACCTACAGTGTTACTACCGACATCACCTGGTTATTGCAAACATGCAGGTAGCTATTTTCCTGCCTGGATACCACCTCAATAATGCGGCCCCTATGATTCGATTTCCATGGAAGATGTGGGTGTTGTGAGTGTGACTCACCACTGCCTGGCTTAATATCATCAGCATGGAACTTCAAGTGTAGGTTATAGTGAATGCATCCCAAATAGCACCCTATTCCCTATTTAGTGCACTACTTTTGACCAGGGCCCGATGACCAGGCCATATGGGTCTGGTCAAAAGTAGTGCACTATAGTGAATAGAGTGCTATTTGGGACGTCGCCAGTGTTGCTCTGATTGCTGCTGATGAGTACATGCTGATGCCTCTGGAGAGCCTGAGAGAACCTGTTGACTGTGTGAGAGGCATTATACGTTATGATGCTGCCTGCCTGCATGGAGACAACCATGTCAATCATTTATTCTATAGTTATGGTGCTGAACACTTAACACCTAGGCTGTTCCATGCCCACACCTCCCTCTCTCCTCATCTCGGTCCTTCATCAGTTCGGGCCGTTCCATGCCCCACCTCCCTCCCTCTGTCCTCAGGGGTCCTACTCAGGCACAGTCAACTCCGTCAATACACCTCCCTCCCTACCTCCTCAGGTATCCTACTCAGGCTGAGGCCTAAAGTTGAAAGCTACTGGTAATTTACCAAAGTTACTGGAATCTTTGTTAATAGGTAATTAACAGACAATCTTTGGCAATCTATCGTAACTTCTGTAATTTAGACTTTATTATAACCACTTTAAAAGCATTTATTCATAAATAGTATTCATTCTTTATATCTGTGTTTCTAGTAGATAGACCATATGGTTCAAGAGAAAATAGCCTAATTAATGAGAAAAGCATCTAATCAACAATGCCATTATTTCTGCAAATCTTCCAACTATTGACTTTTCTTCACATCTGCCAAAACATTAACCACAAATAAACATTGACATAGTAAAATAAATAAAAGTGTGTGAAAAATATGAGAGATATTTCATGTTGAAACCCTCATATTAAACACCTATGGTATTCACTAAGTTGATGGTTTATATTCAGGATAATATTTTACAACTTTGTCATTACATTTTTATAATCTTATTTGACTCTTTCATATATTGTACATGTGATATTCCCACACAAAGGGCCAGAGATGATTACAGAAACCTGTCAAAATATGAAGTTCCCAAAAGGGCCACTAGATGTCTTGTGATAGATTATATGAAATCATAATTATGGTAGTTTACTGGTAAATTTCTAAATGGTGAACTCCCTTTGCATCCCTACTAAGACCATTCCGTGAATACACCTCCCTCCTTCCTCACTGGGTTCCTCCTCAGGTTCATAGAACCTGAGGAGTTAGAGGTTTCCATGCCTCCTTACACGGAACCCAAACCGGCTGCGTGCGTGCGCCATCGTGCACCATTGTGCATGAATGTATTTTGTCCCCCCACACCAAATGCCATCATGACATGCAGGTAAAAATATCAAAACAAACTCTGAACCAATTACATTCATTTGGGAACAGGTCGAAAAGCATTAAACATTTATGGCAATTTAGCTAGCTAGCTTGCACTTGCTAGCTAATTTGTCCTGGGATATAAACATTGAGTTGTTATTTTACCTGAAATGCACAAGGTCCTCTACTCTGCCAATTAATCCACATTTTAGTCATCTCTCCTCCTTTCCGGCTTTTTCTTCTCTTGACTTTATATTGCGATTGGTAACTTTCACAAATTAGGTGCATTACCGCCATGACCTCGTTCATCTTTCAGTCACCCACGTGGGTATAACCAATGAGGAGATGGCACGTGGGCATCTGCTTCTATAAACCAATGAGGAGATGGGAGAGGCAGGACTTGCAGCGCGATCTGCGTCACAAATAGAACTGACTTCTATTTTAGCCCTTGGCAATGCAGATGCTCGTTGGCGCACGCAAGCAGTGTGGATGCAATAATTGAAGAATATAGATTTCTAAATGTATTTTGCAACGCGACGCGATTGCTGTAGTCAGCCTGTTACAGTTCACTCTAGTGGGCTGGCTGATCATTATGAAGGTGAAGGTTATGCATAGCAATGTAGATACTAACACATGTTTCAAGGCTACTTTCTTCCTCAATCTGCTGCTGATGAATATCAATATTCTTTGCTAGCTTTACATTTGAGAATGATTTTCTGTTGATAGAATTACAACAACTACAGAGCCAGAGTGAATGGTGGTATCAGACAGAGGTCAGCCACAGGCTGGTTGAGAAGCCTGCAGTGGTGTGGGCTGTGCTGAGCTGGGCTGTTCAGGGCTGGGCTGTGCTGAGCTGGGCTGTTCAGGGCTGGGTTGTGATGGGTTGGGTTGGGTTGAGCTGGGCAGGGCTGGGTAGGGCTGGGTTGAGCTGGGTTGAGCTAGGCTGGTCTAGTCTGGGCTGGGTTGAGCTGGGTTGAGCTAGGCTGGTCTAGTCTGGGCTAGCCCATTTTAAGAAATGTGTGAGTCAGTGCAAACATTGTCCCTCTCATCTGTGACAGAGAGCCAACAGCAAGCCTTGAGACAGAATCCCAGTGTGCTGGAAGAAACTGCATCCGTAATTAGAGCAAGAACATTTGAATGCATTCTGTGGATGATAATGGTACCTCCCTGCATCCCACAGCATCCCACAGTATCACACAGCCCTAGCATAAATCTACCACGGTCCCTGTGTCCTCTCTAACCTCATACAGACGCTTCATCTCTCCTTCTCTCCCAACTCACATCCCTCCCTCCCTCCCTCCCTCTATCCATCCCTCCCTCCCTCCCTCCCTCCCTCCCTCCCTCCCTCCCTCCCTCCCTCCCTCTATCCATCCCTCCATCAATCCCTCCCTCCATGCCTCCCTCCACCCCTCCCTCTATCCATCACTTGCTCCATGCAGTGATTCCATTTATTCCATTTATTCCATTTATGCGTTCACCACTGGATGCCTTCCCAATAACTCCACACACCAGGTGGAACACACACACACACACACATTTTAATTACTTTATCTGAATCCACAAATCACATTACAGTCAATAAGGATTCAAACATTTCATAGGTCAGGCACATATGCAGTGGTGGAAAAAGTACCTAATTGTCTTTAGGAATGTAGTGAAGTAAAAGTAGTCAAAATATAAATAGTAAAGTAAAGTACAGATACCACAAAAAACGACTTAAGTAGCAACTCTCGAGGGAATCACTATGGTAGCTATGGTTATTCTCAAGAACAAGAACACATGCTCAAGATCAAGCTATTAGGATACACATAATATGAAAAGTGTGTGCATGATAAAGTAGTAGAACATTCCAAATGTGTAGGGAGACTTCCAGAATGAAGTACAACTGTATAATAGCATACCCCAATGGGGATCAGGAGGATCCTCAATTAGTACTTGAATATATTGCAGGCTCTGAATGAAAGAGAAAACATGGCTTGCCTTAAACAGTCTTGTCCATAGTTGTCAGTTTAATGTACTAAGATTTGCAGGGGTAAACTAAACTTTTCGGAGAAAAGAGACATTTCCCAGGCAACTTTCAGCCATTTTGGTGCCACAACAGCCCTTCCTTTCCATGGGAGAGCATCTTCAGCTGGCTGAAAGTGAACAGCAGGATCTAAAAGACAGGAGCTGCTGCAATGACATTGGTCAGATGGCCCACTCCCTTCTCATAGTCTCATAAGGGTTTGGAAACAAAATAGATTCATTGAAAGGCTCACTGTCAGGTCAGGATTAGATTAACCCTAAAAAAAAATAGGAAAAGAAATAGAAAATAATTTATTTAAAAAATGACTTCTGTATACTTCTTATCAGGCAACAGCCCCCCTTACAGTCTCTGGTACTGTCCCCTGAGGGAATATCTTACTTTAAAGTATTTTTACTTAAGTACTTTACACCACTGGATATAGGGACACTTCTTCTCCACACAGCAAGGCTGCCCATGACAGCTGACACAGAGCAGTACCTTGCTAGCTGCTTTGCCTTTGTCCTATGCAATCTGAAGGCCACATACTGTCAGCCTATGTACATGGTCAAGACTCCCAAATATCACACACACACACACACACACACACACACACACACACACACACACACACACACACACACACACACACACGGTCTACTAACCTATGTGACCTCACCGCGCTGCCTGTCTTCATCCTTTGTGTTATTCATTCTGTTTGTTTTTAGACGAGGGGCTCTTTGTACATCTCATCTCTCTTCTCTTCTCCTTTCTTCTCCTCTCTTCTCCTCTCCTCTCTTCTCTCTTCTCTCTCTTCTCTTCTCCTCTCTTCTCCTCTCCCATCTCTTCTCTTCTCCTTTCTTCTCCTCTCTTCTCCTCTCATCTCTTCTCTCTTCTCTCTCTTCTCCTTTCTTCTCCTCTCTTCTCCTCTCCTCTCTTCTCTATTCTCTCTCTTCTCCTTTCTTCTCTTCTCCTCTCTTCTCCTCTCCTATCTCTTCTCCTCTCCTCTCTTCTCTCTTCTCTCTCTTCTCCGTTCTTCTCTTCTCCTCTCTTCTCCTCTCCTATCTCTTCTCCTCTCCTCTTTTTTTAATCATTATGTTCATTTTTTTTTTAGAAAAAGAGGATCTCTTTGTTCATCTCTTCTCCTCTCTTCTCCTCTTCTCTTTTCTCTCCTCTCTCTTCGCCTCTCTTTTCTGCTCCTCTGGCCAGTCAGCTGAACGTTCTTTAATTGTCCTCAGAAGAATAAAAGAAGTCTTAATGTTTGAAGGTATTTTGTTTGTTCTGTGTTCTCCCTGTGTTTCAGCTGACTGAGAAACAACAGGGTATTAGAACGCAGCAGAGCCAGTCAGAGAGCATAGGATGATGCTCATAATGAATAATGTTAGCTCACTGTGTGTGTGTGTGTGTGTGTGTGTGTGTGTGTGTGTGTGTGTGTGTGTGTGTGTGTGTGTGTGTGTGTGTGTGTGTGTGTGTGTGTGTATGTGTGTGTGTGTGTGTGTGTGTGTGTGTGTGTGTGTGTGTTCTCATATTGAATTATGTTAGCTAACAGGGAGAGGGGGATAATAAATAACACAGCACCACAAAGCCAACAGGTGAACAGGCAGGAGTCCTGACGCACTCAGACGCATACACACACACAACATGAAGAGTGTGTGTGCCTGCTCCATCCATGTGTGTGTGTCTACCCATACCTGCCTCGACTAATGCAGCTTGTAAGGGAAGAGAGGGAGAGAACCTATAGAAAAGCATGGTGATCAGTTGACTCTGTATGATCATGATCATGTATTTCAACAGAGGAAGAAAATATCTCAACCATCACTTACCACAGCAGAGACAACAGAGAGGAAGACAAGCTGAAGGTGCCCTGGTTGGTAGACTGCGTGAATGTCAACTTCTGGCCACCCACTCCTCTGACAGCCAAGCTCTCAGGGAAGCGTGTGTGTGTGTGTGTGTGCGTGTGAGAGTGCGTTCATGCAATGTGTGTTTTCACATGTGTGCATGATGACTAGGCTGTGGGGCATGTGTGTGTTCCTCTGTACCTCCTCAGCCCTGTTTAGTCAGTTCGTGTGCTGAGCAGAGCTGGAGGAGAGAGAGGAGAGCAGATGCTCTGGCTTTGCCCAACGTGCCTTTACATTGACACATTTCCTCTTTTAATTCAGCTATTTAAATGCAGCTCCAGTTTTTCAATACCTCCTGGGATAACCCAGGAAAAATGATTTGTTGTCTGCATTCTGCTCCATGCACAATGGTACATAGGACAATAACACACACTCCTAGTCATCCTAGCTAGAAGAGTGGAGAACAGTAAACATTACACAAAGTTCCAAAAGAATAAAGACATGTCAAGTGCCATATTATGTAAACCCTGTCTTTCAAAGATAATTAGTAAAAATCGAAATAACTTCAAAGATCTTTATTGTAAAGGGTTTAAACACTGTTTCCATGCTTGTTCAATGAACCATAAACAGTTAATGAACATGCACCTGTGGAATGGTCGGTAAGACACTAACAGCTTACAGACGGTAGGCAATTAACTTCTCAGTTATGAAAACTTAGGACACTAAAGAGGCCTTTCTACAGACTCTGAAAAACACCAAAAGAAAGATGCCCAGGGTCCCTGCTTATCTGTGTGAACGTGCCTTAGGCATGCTGCAAGGAGGCATGAGGACTGCAGATGTGGCCAGGGCAATAAATTGCAATGTCCGTATTGTGAAACGCCTAAGACAGCGCTACAGGGAGACAGGATGGACAGCTGATCGTCCTCACAGTGGCAGACCACTTGTAACAACACCTGCACAGGATCGGTACATCCGAAAATCACACCTACAGGACAGGTACAAGATGGCAACAACAACTGTCCGTGTTTCACCAGGAACTCACAATCCCTCCATCAATGCTCAGACTGTCCGCAATAGGCTAAGAGAGGCTGGACTGAGGGCTTGTAGGCCTGTTGAAAGGCAAGTCCTCACCAGACATCACCGGCAACAATGTCGCCTATGGGCACAAACCCACCGTCGCTGGACCAGACAGGACTGGCAAAAGGTGCTCTTCACTGACGAGTCGCGGTTTTATCTCACCAATTGGTGATGGTCTGATTCACGTTTATCGTAGAAGGAATGAGCGTTACACCGAGGCCTGTACTCTGGAGCGGGATCGATTTGGAGGTGGAGGGTCCGTCATGTTCTGGGGCGGTGTGTCACAGCATCATCAGACTGAGCTTGTTGTCATTGCAGGCAATCTCAACGCTGTGCGTTACAGGGAAGACATCCTCCTCCTTCATGTGTTACCCTTCCTGCAGGCTCATCCTGACATGACCCTCAAACATGACAATGCCACCAGCCATACTGCTCGTTCTGTGCGTGATTTCCTGCTAGACAGGAATGTCAGTGTTCTGCCATGGCCAACGAAGAGCCCGGATCTCAATCCCATTGAGCACGTCTGGGACCTGTTGGATCGGAGGGTGAGGGCTAGGGCCTTTCCCCCCAGAAATGTCCAGGAACTTGCAGGTGCCTTGGTGGAAGAGTGGGGTAACATCTCACAGCAAGAACTGGCAAATCTGGTGCAGTCCATGAGGAGGAGATGCACTGCAGTACTTAATGCAGCTGGTGGCCACACCAGATACTGACTGTTACTTTTGATTTTGACTCCCTTTAGTTCAGGGATACATTATTCAATTTGTTAGTCACATGTCTGTGGAACCTGTTCAGTTTATGTCTCGGTTGTTGAATCTTGTTATGTTCATACAAATATTTATTTTGCTGAAGAAAAACACAGTTGACAGAGAGAGGACGTTTATTTTTTTGCCAAGTTTATATATACAGTGCTGTAATGATTTGCAAATAGTTAAAGTACGAAAGGGAAAATAAATAACATAAATATAGGCTGTATTTACAATGGTGTTTATTCTTCACTGGTTGACCTTTTCTTGTGACAACATGTCACATGTCTTGCTGCTGTGATGGCACACTGTGGTATTTCACCCAGTAGATATGGGAGTTTATCAAAATTGGATTTGTTTTCAAATTGTTTGTGTGTCTGTGTAATCTGAGGGAAATATGTGTCTCTAATATGGTCATACATTAGCAGGAGGTTAGGAAGTGCAGCTCAGTTTCCACCTTCTCTCTCCCTCTGCCTCTGCCTCTCCCGCTCTCTCTCTCCGTCTCTCTCTGTCTCTCTCTCTCTGTCTCTCTCTCTATCCTCTCTCTCTGTTTCTCTCTCTGTTCTCTCTCTCTTTCTCTCTCTCTCTCTATCTCTCTCTCACTCTCTATCGTTCTCTCTGTTTCTGTCTCACTCTATCGTTATCTCTCTGTCTCTCTCTCTCTCTCTATCCTCTGTTTCTCCCTCCGTTTCTCTCTCTCTTTCTCTCTCTCTCTCTCTCTCCCTCTCTCTCTCTCTCTCTCTCACTATCGTTCTCTCTGTTTCTCTCTCACTCTATCGTTATCTCTCTGTTTCTCTCTCACTCTATCGTTATCTCTCTGTCTCTCTCTCACTCTCTATTGTTATCTCTCTGTTTCTCTCTCACACTGTCGTTATCTCTCTGTCTCTCTCTCACTCTCAGGATCTTTATATAGCACCATTTCATTCCATTTAAAGGCTGTTTTTAACCCTAGCCCTCCAGTAATGAAAGGTCTCTGTGAACACTCGTCCTTTAGTGGCACATAGTGAGTTAATAGCCACTCAACATAATGGCGAGAATTAAGGACGACATTAGCTAGCTTGTGAGTGTGCCTATTTACAGTTCCCCAAATGTATGTGTGTGTGTGTGTGTGTGTTTGTGTGTCCGTCTATCATTCAATTCAAATGTTTTATCACGTATCCTTGCTTTAGTAAGTTGCAGCATAACTGTAGGCATGGGAGGTAGTGTTCCTCTTCACAGATGACTGGATTTCCTCCTGACACATTGTTTTTGAAAGCATGATTATGAGACGGTCATTAACCAGCCCTTCACGCTACTTATCAAGCGGACCTGTGTGTGTGTGTTTGCGTGTGTGTGTGTGTGTGTGTGTGTGTGTGTGTGTGTGTGTGTGTGTGTGTGTGTGTGTGCATGTGCGTCTGCGTTAGTGTGTGCCTCAGTCAGCGTTTCCGTTAGGAAAATGAGGCGCCTGACGTGACCAGCAGCATTTTAATTTACTGGACATTTGAGAAAATGACTGGACCCATATGCATTGGGTGCGTAACCTGATAAATGCGTCCACCACGTGCTCAGAATGACAGAAATCACATGTAGATCAGGGTAATTCATCTTAACAGAACATGCAAGTCGAGGATGGAATGACGTGCGTTGTTCTTACCGTGCACTTTGAAGATGTTAGAATAAATGTCCACATTTACTTTTCCTCACAAACAAGACGAGTAACAAACAGAAAAATCACTATCTTATGTCAATCTACTATCCCCCATATTAGGAAAAATTCACCTATTCTATTGGTCAGCTTGTCGAGAAAGAAATAGGGACAGTTGTGGGATGAGAGATCCAACATTTATACAACCAGTATTTATTTTTTTACATTTTATTTCACCTTTATTTAACCAGGTAGGCAGGTTGAGAACAAGTTCTCATTTACAATTGCGACCTGGCCAAGATAAAGCAAAGCAGTTCGACACATACAACGACACAGAGTTACACATGGAGGAAAACAAACATACAGTCAATAATACAGTAGAAAAATAAGTCTATATACAATGTGAGCAAATGAGGTGAGATAAGGGAGGTAAAGGCAAAAAAAGGCTAAATTATAGATGGGCTATGTACAGGTGCAGTAATCTGTGAGCTGCTCTGACAGCTGAGGCTTAAAGCTAGTGAGGGAGATACGTGTTTCCACTAGGCCTAAGTTATAGAAAAAACATAGGAAAAGCAAGGAGGCTGATGGAACAGATCAGAACGTTTAGCTTAAAATGTTGAAAAAATATAATTTCTTCACATTATAAGTGCAGCAATGTGCACAAGACAGCAGACATTTAGGAAGAGGGGAGATGTGATATGTAACAACTACATGGGTTTCTAATATGACTAGGATGTGTTTTTGGCTACTGGACAAGGAAAGAAAGTTGATATAAAATAATTGCCGCCACAGATATGGTTTGATTTTGGCTGGGCTACTTTGAAGGACGGTAACACATACCTCAAAATATGTAGTAAAACAGTCAGGTTTCAAACAATTATTCTGCCTCCAGCTCACTGCAAAGTGGTGTGTGACGTGTTGATGAAACTGCCTTCCGTTGCCTGTGTATTTGCTGTAGCAGATTTCCAGCTCAAAGGCTCTGTGTCTGTATGCTGTATACGTGTGATGAATAAGATACATAACAAATATACTGTACACGTGCCAATTTAATTTCACTAAATTATGCAAATTAACCAATAGACTGATAAGCATGACCATTCAAATGTATTTACATCGACTGGTATTTTCGTCAATGAATAGGCAAAAAAATAATAATCATAGTGGGATTTTTTCTTCACCTGGACAATTGGACGGCGCCAATTTTAATTATTGGCTTTTATATTTTTTTATAGTCCAAAAGCCGGCTATTACTGGCTAATGGAAACCCTGGCCTGTGTGTGTATGTGTGTGCATGTGTGGGCGTGTGTGTCCATGTAATTGGAATGGGGGAAGAAATGCCACCAGCCTCACCTGCTTCCTTTGCCAGGTGGTCATTCACACACACACACACACACACACACACACACACACACACACACACACACACACACACACACACACACACACATACACACATACACACACACACTTTCATGTTCCATGTTTCTTTCGACCCAGTGAAATTGTATGGAGCTCATTTTTCTGGCATTGTTAATCTGTCTGTGAGTAATGTGAGAAGTTTGAAAATGTGTTGTGTGATATTAGGATGTAATGAATCCTCCTCTCAACGCCCCCGTGGGAGTATGACCATGACATCTCTCAGGAGTATTACAGCTGGGCTTTGTTTCAGTTCGGCTTGAGAGAGAGAGAGGGGTTGTAGATGCAGTAGATGCTGCTGTTACCAGACCTATGTTCAAATAATATTTGCAGTCTAAGGTTTATTCTCTGCTAAGCGATCACAACCAAGCTCAAGGAAACAAAGAAATGCGTGCTGTTTTAGTTCAGCTTGACTGACAGACATACATGAACTGTACAGGCTGCAGGAAACAGGTTGAAAGTGAAAACGGACAGAGAGGGTTATTCTGCGTTCAGTTGAAGCACCACTCAGTCATAAGCAATCAGTAGTGCCACGCTCAAGTAAACACAGGAATGCACTCTCACTAGCTCCTTCAACTCAAGAAAATGTGCTTTGGATAAAAGTTTGCAGAAATAACACCCCACTGGGCACACACTGGTTGACTCAACATTGTTTCCCCGTCATTTCAATGAAATTACGTTGATCCTACGTGGAATAAAAGTTGAATTGACGTCTGTGCCCAGTGGGACACTTCTTGAACGGTCTTTAGCTTTATAATAGCTATTTTATTCGTTCAGACAGGTTGAGTTTGAACTGAAAATGAATGTTCCTTTTAAACTCTTTCACCTCACAAACCGTATTAGCAGTACAGCTGGTTAGAGAGAGTCCGTATTCATGTTTTCAAACAAATAACGACTCCTCCATAGTCAGCAACACAACCTAACCTGAATCCCCTTCCCCACCCCCACTCTCTGTCTGTCTCTTCTTCCCTTTTGTTCTGGCGCCAGGTGAAGTGGGAGAGAGGGGGAAGGTCTGGCTCTACCTGTGTAGAATAAAACTTGTCAACAAACCCTCCAATTGGCCAAGGCCCCTTACAACCCATCCCCCAAAATGCTGTCTGAAACTCAACACCTGTGACATCATACTAGGGCATTGGCTGAGGCTGGGCTGGCCTGTTCAGAGCTCAGTGGGTATTCAGTTGAGAGTGTCTCAGGAGACATCGAGCTCCAGTGACCCCAGCAAGACTCCCAGGATTCAGTGGAATCTCTATGGACGGTGGCCTGTTCACACAGCACAGCAAGGAGACCAGGCAGTGGCAGGCAGTTAGAGAAGCTCCAGCCAGAGGAGTTAGACTAGAGAGCAGTTCATTTGAAGTGCTGCAACCTTCCTTCTTTCCCTGCTTCTTTGCCTCCACCTGTAGCGGCTAGCCCCAACCACCCGGGCTATTTCACACGCTCTCTCTCTCTCTCTCTCTGGGACTGCAGACTGACTGAGCTTTTATGCTAAAGGACTAAAGGATTTTGTGTGGAGTCTTTTTGTATTTTTTTTAGGAATAATATCACAAGTTTTAAAGACTATCATTTTCCTGGTGAGTTTCTTTCACTGTGTATTTTTCAGTTGGACCTTGAAATGGGTAAGTGTGTCTCTTCACCGCGCTTCGCTTCGTTGTTCAGAAAATAGATTTTATATAGAAGAAGTGGTCACATGTAAATCATACTATGGAAAGTTGGTCTTCTGTATAAAATTAGTATTTGTTGTACAGAGGTTAATTTAGATGAATTTGATATTTTGTGGTTAAAGCGATTCTCACAGTTTCCTAGGTGCTACATATCTAGAGCCAGATTTGTCTTGTTTGAATGGAAAATTCCAACCTCAATTGTTTCCGTCCATTAACAAAGTTCCCCCACCTGTTCAAAGTAAACAAACACACACAAAGCAATCACAGAATGTTGACTAAAAGCCTATCGCCTCTCATAGTTGTTTTTGCCCTGAGCTACCAGGACTATGTTGAGTTGACAGTTTGTGTGTGACTGTGAGCATGTAGAGGCTGGGGGCCTGTGTGTGTTCTCCACGAGGTCCCCGTCTCCCACTGTAATCTCAGTATACTGAACCCAAGGCCAGTATCTATATTTTGCCTGTAGTTTTTTATGTAACAACCTGAGTTTTAGAAAATAAGCTGTATTTGTTAAGTGAGCGTTATTGTAGGAAAGTGAAGAATCTGTAATAAAGCTTCATATTGTGCCTGGATGAACATTCTCAAGATAATAAATCAAGCCATAATTTCCTTTAATGTTCAGCATGAAAATAATAAACTGTAAGTGGCTTAATTAGTCAGTCATTTTTTTTTGTAGCTGGTTGTGGGTCGTTCCACGAAATCACGAAATGAGTGCCTTTTGCGTCCCTGTGTTATTTTAAGTATAAATTGTACAGTAATTATACATCCTAAAAGCCTGTTATATTAAATTGCGTGCCCTTTAATCTAGACCACATGAAAAAATCAATAAATCAGTTTTTTTATATGATTAAAGACTTGCTAAAGTGCCAAAATGTTGCATTTTGTCATGTCCCTCCACTTAACCCCAACATTTCTCCAGGTTTTCACAGTCATTGTAAAGCCCTAGTGATGTTCTTT